>NW_007253864.1:266558-381173 GCF_000164805.1 Carlito syrichta | reverse complement strand
GTTCGAGTCCCGCCGGGGCAGCGAGACCTCATCTCTACAATAAATCAAAAAATCAGTCGGGCGTGGTAGCGTGTGCCTGTAATTCCGGCTACTCGGAAGGCTGAGGCGGAAGGATCGCCGGAGCCCAGCAGGTCGAGGCTGCGGTGGCCGGGAGGGGCCACTGCACTCCAGTCTGGGTGACAGAGTGAGACTCCAACTCAAAAAAACCAAAAAAACGAAAAACAAAGCAAACAAACAAAAAAAAGACTTAAGTTCAGGATTTAACGTAAGCTTTGTTTTACCTTTCCTGAGGCATTCCTGTATACTTGCATTTTCATTTCCTTTTCTACGCCCAGTGTTAATACGAGACTGCACATGATTGTATGGTGTTTGCCTGTAACCCTGGATTTGAAGTTGCTGTTTGGTTGAAATTAGTCTGTTTTTGAGGGCTTCATTTTGTCTTTCAAGCTCATGAACTTTCTCTTGTAGCTGCTCAATCATTTCTTCCATTTCCACATCTCGTCCCAGCCGCTTGGGGCCGCCACCAACCCGCTCATATCTTTTCTTGTCATTAACTAGCCGTATTAACTTGGTGGCCATTCTAAGGAAATAATAAAAAGATGAAAAGGAATGTGAGAAGTCAGCATAAAATGCATTCTGTTGAAAGGAACATAATCACTGTGAAGACTTCAGTGCCGAACCTGAATAATAAATTTCAGGTTTTGATGTAACTATTACTGCCTGTGAAGAATCCTTTGATGATAATTGAAACCACTGGGCAACAATCTGCTTTATAGCACTGACAAATAACAGTTTCCTAAGGCTTATCATTTAAGGTTAGTAAAGAGAGGACACATATTTACTCCATATGTTCCTGAAATGCAATTTTTAACGCATGACCTTATATAGGAATGCTGTATGTACTTAAATGTAGTTACAGATTGTAGATGTGGTGGGTTATATCTGCAATTCACAGTAAGTTAAAACTTTTGAAAACAAATGTGTTAAGACTATGCAGCATTTAGGCAATATATTGTTTTCAGTTTCAGGATTAAGACATATTATAAATATAAAAATGTTAGAATGCATAGAATGCATACATATAAAGCCCAACGAAAAATTCAAAAGAAACCAAAGTGTATAATTAAATGCTGCTCAGTCCTCAACAAATACTTGTATTTAATGACAGAAAAAAAATAAATAGATGCAAAAAGTATCATTTTAATGCCACCTTTAAATTTAGGCATAAATTGTGCTTTAGACATCTCAGGAGTTTATACCTTTGATTCTTTTAAGTTTTGATAAAAACTGGTTAGACAGAACAAAAGACAGAAAGGGCACATGGGGGTGATGTAATATACACGTACGGAAAACATGCCTGACAGTGAATGGAAAAATCTTGGCAGGACAAGAAAGAAAAGGTGGCTTTGATGAGAGACACAAGTTCAAGACTTTACAAAATTGGTCGCACATCTTCAATAGCTGATTCTAGTTTATAGTGAATCTATTTTTATAAAGACCCAGACAGGAGATTGAAAAATAAAAACACACTTCATTTTTCTTTAAATGGGGTTTGCTTTATTTTAGCATGGCTATGGACAGAAGCTTTTACTTAAGAGAACAAAAGTGAAATAAAAAAATCCTTAATAGTTTTGGGATGTCATAGAACAATCTTTTTTTTTTCTTTTCCCCCTAAGCAGAGTCCTCTGTAAATGCGGTAGTAATACATGTCTATCTACACTTCTGGCTACTCGGCCTACAGCATGTGGCATCAGGGAGAGCTATGCAAAACATAATCAGTTAAGATTGTTTTCTCTTTCCCTTGAGGCACATCCATTAAGCATGCTTTATAAGGGATATAGGATAATAAAACCAAGATCTAAGAGTACCACAAACACCCTAGTAAAATAATCAATGGATTAGTTCCTTTTCCACCTAATCCAGAGAATAATACATCATTGGGAAATTTTGCCAGGAATCATAATCCAACAGAGCCACACACTCTACCTAGCCCTTTAATGAACTTAGGGTCCTGAGCCCTACCCAACGGCCTATCTATAAAAATAAAGTAGTCATTCAAATTTGATGTCCAACCTAAATTTTGGAATCTTCTGTTACAGAGACACTTTCACACAGAGATATAGATTACATTAGAAATGTATTTAATATAAAAAGGCAGCCAACAACTAGAGAAAAACAAATGATTTTTTTCTTTTTGAGTCAGGGTCTCACCCTGTTACCCAGGCTGGAGTGCTGTGCATGATTGTGGCTCACTGCAGCCTCAAACTCCTGGGTTCAAGCAATCCTTCCACCTCAACCTCCCAAGTAGCTGAGAATACAGGTGCACACTACCAAGCCCAGCTAACTTAAACAATTTTTTTTTTTTTTTTTTGTGGAGATGAAGTCTTGCTATGTTATCTAGGCTGGTCTTGAACTCTTGGGCTCATACAATTCTCTTGCTTTGGCCTCCCAAAGTTCTGGGGGATTACAGGCGTGAGCCACTGCACCAGGCCAATCCTTATTTTTAAGTCAAGAAAAGCGCATCAATATAATATCTTTAAATTATTTAAATGATGTTCAAGTTAACTTTGTCAAGAAATATATTATTGTATCTGTTAATCCAGTAATAGCCATATATTCCATTTGTTGGATTTGACTATTTCATGATATTAATAAATCACTAGTGACCTAGTAAAGTTTAAATACTTATTTTAAAAGGTGGTTTATAAAATCTACACTTACAGAAAGTGATACTAATTTATAATAAGGATAAATTTAAAGACAGTTCTCCCCATTTGTTTAGATCACTATCAGTGGTGTGAGATTGAGAGAATTTAGAGCTTTGGGTCATAGTGTTCAATGGATCACTACACTCTTGACGGAGTGAAATAAAGTTCCAGGAGGTTAAATGGCTCAAACATTCCATAGGCTAGTGGTGAGAGATAATAGAACACATACATACAACTTGACACTTAGCCCAGTCCCTTTCTCATTAAACTACACGGCTCATTATTAAGTTGTTTTTTTACTTTCTGGCTAGGACAAATTACTAATGAGGTCAAGGTTGTGAATTAAATTCTTTACTAATTAGGTTAACAAAGAAAAAAAATTGTTCAGTGGTCACTACATGGCTCATTCTGTATGTGCTGTTGGTCAGAAAGGGAATCAGGCAATTGAGTCATATGACTAGAAAACAGCCATCATCATGACTCAAAAACCAACTCACAGTAAAAGGTCTGCACACAGCAGGTCAGTAGGCTGTTAAAACGAAGTCCACAGAAAAGAAATTGAATTAGGACCTCCTCTTTAGAATTAATTTTAAGCAGGGAAAACCCTATCTTCTTTCTTCAATGGCTGGTTTTGAACCTGGAACATAAATATGAACAGACCTGCTCATGCTTACAAATGCAAACTCACTTTTGCAATGCCATACATTCAAAAGATAGGCGTGGTATTTCTTAATAAAGAAGAATTAGAGAGTATCTGCTCTTAAAAAATCATTCCCGCTCTTATTTTTTGCACATAAATCAAAAGTGACAATATGTTTCTTCAGAAACAGAAGACTCTTTGAAATAAGTATAGAATCTAGAGTAACCCAAGCAAAGTTAAATATGTTCCAGAGACTGAAGTGATGTTTTCATTAGTAAACTGAATCCTAAGGGAACATACATTCTAAAAAGTTAGAATAGCTAATTACTTTTTAAAATTTTCATTTTAAAATCAAGACATTCAAAAAAAAACAAATGCTTTGACCATTTGCTTATTAAACTATAAATATTATTAAACCAAAGTTACTTATAGATATGATACACTCGTGCCATTCTTAGCTATTAGCTCTTCCTTTTCAAATAGCAACTTTAGACATAATAAACACTCATAATTTTTTTTGTTTGTTATTCTAGTTTGCAAGATTTTCCATTTTTAAAAATTATTCTTATTTACAACCTTCCTAGTTCGAAAAAAGATTCAAGGTGGAGTTCTCAGTTAAGTTTATAAAAAACCATACCCTCCAAACTTTACAGAGTCAAGAAAAAAGCTAAAAGCTTTTATCATAACCTTTTAATTTTATCCTCTTGCTTGCGGGCATGCTGTTTAAGTAAAATGTTCTCATCATGCAAACGCAAAAATCTGTCTTCCAGTTCCTCCCGACTGACACGTGACACTGCTTGGCGAGATTTCATTGTCCGTGTTGTTGAAGTTTCTGCAAAAATACCAAGGTAATTAATTATAGGATTACTAAAGATAGCCTCTAAAAATGATAACTTTTCATATTAACATAATGTTTGATACACTCGTCTTAGATTTTTTTTCTTAGTGACCTACAATTAAGAATGCTTTAGAAAACATTATAACATCAATGATTTCAGGTGAGAATAAAAATCTTTGCTGTTAATAGTTAACATACAGTATTAGAAATTTGAGCAACAATAGTATTCACTCAAAAATGTATTCAAGAATCAATAAATTCAATAAAGACTGTGATATATGTGCTGAATGTTATGAAAGCTAAATTGAAAGTCAGGAAAGTCAGTGTATCTGAATGTATTTTTTTTTTTTTTACAAAGGCAAGAATGATAATAATTTGGTAAATACAATGTCATTAAGACATTCTTCTAAGCTATTGGTGTTGTATAAAAAATAAGCTATAAAAGTTGGAAGACCAGACAACAAAAGTCTTAAATTTAAAAACTATCATTTAAAGACTCCACAAATCATTTCTCTTAATACTACGTTATATATATTTGAAGAAGAATGGTTACTCTTTAGCATGTGTATGTATCTTTTAACAGATGCTTACATTTTGTATTTCCCATATCATTGTAAAATAGATCAATCCTAAGCAATCCTGTAATACAAAGAACAAACTTATGGAGAATAGTCTTGTGATGGTTTTTTAGAAGGGAATTGAACACGGAACATCAAAACTCAATAAATACCTCTGTATACTTAAAATTTATTTGTATTTTAATATCTGATTTTCTCTCTGGGATCTCTAAAGCAAAGCTTATAGAAAAAGCTGTGTAGCTAAGTATATTTTTTTCAATAAAATTACATTTCTCCAACTTTTTGAGGTGTTTCAAGGTGGCCACTTATACTGTTCTGACTAAAAGGTTTACGAAGATGCCTTAGTGGAATATCTTTTAAATCCCTAGCTTTCTCAATAGCAAATGTAGTGGTAGGAGAGCATGGCTGACATATTGTACATACAAACATAAACATAGCTCTATACTCTAAATTGTTCTTTAAAGTAGTGCGTTTCTTTCTCAATTTGAAAGTATTTTTTAGCTCTACAGCAACCACTTAAGTGATGAAAGAATAAAAACTCCTTTAATGTATATTAATTTGATTAAAAAGTTAGTATCAATTCCATAAATAAGTCATTTTGAGATATTCTACTTAAGCAAAAATTTTAAAATATGGCATTTCCTCCCATATAAAATTTAAACATAAATAAATGCTTTAATAGTGAATGTGATTTAAACCAGGCAATTCAGTTTGGAGGCTTGATACTCTTTCTGTAGTTTCTACTGATGTGAGGAATTTAAAAAAGATGATTTATAACAATTCTTTATCAGAACAGAGGGGGATTTTACATTTTCTATGAACTGCTGATAATTGATGCATGCAGTAAAATACCATATGTGTTCCAAACTCTCCATCTTTTTGTTTAGTCCAATCAAGGGCTATACTTACTTAAATGGTTTGTTTTGTATGAGTATCAGAAATACTTTAAATTAAAAGTAAAGAAGTCACTGATCAAAGTTCATAACTGTAATAAATAACAGCTGGCCATACCTTGTAACCCTCCCATTCCAAAGTGGTTTAGACCTGTATCTTTCACAGGTAGGTCTCCTGCAGTTTCATCAGTTGGACCAGACATAGCCTATCTGTGGAGAGAAGAAAATTCAAATAAACTCTTTCCAAGTTATTACATTAACTATGCAGTGAAATGAAGCAAATAAAACAAGTCAGGCAGTAGAACTTTAATGGACATCTCGTTCATATGTGCTGCTTGAAGATGAAAGCTTCTATTCTAAAACTAAAACTGTATTCAATCATGGAGACAGTGTTCCTTTCAACCGTGTAATTCCTATAGTTTGCTTAGGAAATGAGGTATATATAGGATTTACCTCATTTAGGTAAATTCAGGACATACCTCCTCTCCATCCCCAAGTCACTAAAGAAAGCAGGTATCTTGGAAAAAACTCAGGTAAGAAATGTGACTCAGGCTGGGCTCGGTGTCAGCCTGTAATCCCAGCACTTTGGGAGGCTGAGGTGAGTGGATTGTCTGAGCCCGCGGGTTCGAGACCGGCCTGGGCAACTTGGCGAGATCTCATCTCTACAATAAATCAAAAATTAGCCGGGCATGGTAGCGTGTGCCTGTAGTTCCAACTACTTGGAAGGCTGAGGCGGAAAGATTGCTGGAGCCCAGCAGGTCGAGGCTGCGGTGGCCGGGAGTGGCCACTGCACACCTGTCTGAGTGACAGAGTGAGACTCCAACTCAAAACAAAAAAAAAAAAAGGAAATGTGATTCAAATGGTTGTTCTATCATTTACCAGTTGGTCAAGTCATCTAAACTCTCGGAATTTCAGTTTGTTAATTTTACAAATGGAGAAAATAATATCTATCTCACAGGTTTATTCTGAAAGCAAGTGAAACGGTAAGTTAAAAACCTTTAGCACGTGCCTGGGATAACAATACTACCTGAATACTAGTTTTCTGCAGAAATGAGTGGGTAGTTCCAAGTTTTGTGAAAGGGGTTTCATAAATTTACTGGCTGGGGTTTTTTTTGCGGGGGGGCTTGTGTCCTGCCTTTGTTACTGTGAGGTCTAAGTACCGGGGTTTAACTATAATATCTCAACATATATTATAGTTATAGTCCAGAGAATTTTGGTATTTTTACAGTTTCTATTCTTTACAGAGATATACTACAGCAGCTTTATTTTGTATGTGGATGTGAGTGGTCCATACAATGTCAAGTATGCAAAAAAAAAAGATTTCATCTACCTAGAAAACCAAATGCAAATGGCCAATGAAGATAATCTAAAGGGCAGAAGCTCTCAAGCTCTCAGATGCTGGTCCTAGAATGTGAAGATCAAGAGAGTAGCAGTGTTACTTGTCTTGTTCACCTTTGTATTCTTGGCCAGCACAGAGCTTGGCACATTCACAGAGCAGGCATTCGCTAAATAGTTGTTGATGCTTGTAGTAAAACACCACATGTGTTCTAAACTCTCAATCAGTGGGGCTTCAGGGTCTGTGAACCTGGAGATGGTTTACAAAATTTGTATGCATATGTGTGTACGTATACATATACACGTTGTGTGTATGTATGATCTGTTGGGGGAGGGTTCATAACTTTTATTACAACTCACAAAGGGAGAGGACCAGTGTATTTTATAGTGTCAGAAACAGCTAATAAATTGCCTGGGAGATCATCTACATCTTTTGGGAACACTGCTACAGAAAAGGTCAATTTTAAGACCCCATTTAAACACAGGCCATGTGAAAATTATTACTTTTCCATGATAGAACTAAGGTCACTTTTATAATAATAACAATAATGATGACGATGAGGATGGTGTTAACATTTATTGAATGCTTACTATGTGCCAGGTACTGCTCCAAGTGCTCTGCTTATATGAATTAAGTAAATGTCTCACAATATCCTTAGGAGGTTATTACTCAAATAATTCTTGCTTTACAAATCAGGAAGCAAAGACACGATTACGTAACATGGCTGAGGTCATTCATTTAGGAAGTAGTTGTGTGTGCGGTACTACTGGCATCAAGTGGGTAGAGGCCAAGGATAATCCTAAAAATCCTAGTGCACAGGACCAACAATAATGAACTACCTGGACCAAAACATTAATAGTGTGGAAGTTTAGAACCCTGCACAAATGCCTCTCCGACACCTCCTCATGTTATCTCTCCAAGCTCATCATGCTCCACCTACACTGTTCTTTACTTTCTCAAACCTACCATTCCCTTATCTTGCTCAAGCCCTTTGCATTAGCTAGCTTAGCTCCACATTCTTCAGAGTTCAGCTCAAATAGCTCAAATGTGCCTTCCTCAGATAGGCTTGCCCTGACCATCTTATGTGAGAGTAATCTTCCTCCTATTTTCTCCACTATCTATTTCTCTCTCTCTCTCTTTTTTTGAAACAGGTCTTGCTATGTTGTCCAGGTTGACCTTAAACTTCTGGGTTCAAGAAATTCTCCCATGTAGCTGGGACTAACGGTGTGCCCCACAGCCCCAGTTTGTTGATTTCTCTTATAGCAATTACCTCTATCTGAAATTGTCAGACAAAAATTATTGTCTGTCTCCACTAATAAAATATAAACATCTTGAGATGGGTGTTGATCTTGGTCACAGCTGGTCAGAAACAGTGCCTGGTACATGGTGGGAACAAACATTAATTTTATTTTTAAAATGAATACATGAATACCAAGCACTTATATTAAGATGGTAAGTAAAGTCCTCGTGTTTATGGAGCTAGCAGGTTATAGAAGTAATCACAGCCTGGTCAGCTTGGTGAGACCTCGTCTCTACAATAAGTCACAAAAAAACTAGGTGGGTGTAATGGTGTGCATCTATAGTTCCAGTTACTTGGAAGGCTGAGGTGGAAGGATCGCCTGAGCCCAGCTGATCGAGACTGCGGTGGCCGTGAGCGTGCCACTGCACTCTAGCCTGCGCGACAAGAGTGAGACACCAAATCAAAAAATAAAAAAAAAGAAATCAGATGATAAACAAATAATAAGTAATTAAGTAAACAACGGGCCACTCAGGAGGTCTCGGAGTCTACCAACCAACACTTAATCCAGGGCAAATGAGCGAACTGTGTTTATGACCTTCTACTCGTAGGAGCTGCACGGGGATGGCAATTGGTAGAATCAGCCCTCATCAACTAGAGTTCATGGCTGGGATATAACATTTCAAACTGGCCCTGGACATGTGGAGACAGGGCGGGCTGTGAATCGGGCCTGAGGCTGTGGAGGTGTCTCGGGCTGGGTTGCTTTTCATGCGAGAAGAACTCGCGGCCGTCGAGCAGACCCTAGGACCCCGGCCCGAGCTGCAGGGGGAGGGTCCGCCAACCTTCACCCACCCCCCTCCTCCCCCAGAGAACTCACCGCGCCACTTTCTCCTCGCCGCTTACTATCGTTGCTATAGCGCCGACAGTGTGTCAGGCGGCTGGCCCGAGAGGAGCATGGGAAAAACATGGCAGACCATCCCCGTTGCCTCCTGGGAAATGTAGTTCTCCTGGACTCCAGTCTGACGGCTCGTTGCGTAGCGGACTACGCTCGCCCAGCTGTCGGACCTGGGAAATTCTCCGGCTCCAGACCCCGAGGCGCGCTCAGGCGTCGCCACGATGCATCCTGGGAGTGGTAGTTCTCTCGACTCTGGGAGTGAAAGACTGTGGACGGGAGTAGGACACCGAGAAAACTACAAGGAGGAGGCGGGGCTCGGGGCAAGGAATCTACGCGGCTCGCCGTGGCGAAGGCGGCTATAGTGGCAGCATGAAGCGCACCCCGACTGCCGAGGAACGCGAGCGTGAAGCTAAGGTATGTGGCCCCCTCGGGGTCTGGGGTTCTTCGTGCACTGGGAGTTAGGGGTAGGGAACTGGAAGGGCTTGGTTCGATGGCGAGCGGGTGTACGGTATTAAGCCAAGATATGACGGGGCCTTGTCAGCAAGGGATTTGAGACACTGGGGGGGGAGAGAGGGAGGGGGGAATAAATTCGTGCTGCTCAGGATTTAGGCCAAGTCCTGTTGGACCAGCTCAGAAATGAGAATCAAGACACCCATTTCCTTATCTGTTTCTGCACCTCTTCCTTGGTTAAATTAGTAGCCACCTTGTGCCTCAGTTTACCGAATTCTCAGATGACTGTTATCACTGCAGCTGTGCTTTCTCATCGAAAATGCTCTCTGAGGACTGAGCTCGCCTTAGGTGAAGTATCTGTGTGGTCAGCTGTGTTTATTTGGAACAGTTGCTCAGTGGCCGGCTGCTAATGTCTGTCTTTCAGCACTGTGGCTGTGAGTCTTTAACTACCTTGCTGTTCTCTGCCTTTGGTGTTCAGCTTCTGGTAGTTGTTACTCAGAATGGGATGACAATAATAATGGCAATAGCGATTTTAGAAAGCATTAATTGTGTGTGAGGCACTGTACTGGGTGCATAATATTTACATCATTTCATGTCATCATCACAGCAGATTGCAAGGTAGATGCTATGTAGATGGAGTGTTAACAGTGCTGTAAAACAGATCAAGAATTGAGGCTCAGAGGAATTGAATGTTTTCCTTTCTCTCATCCCCGAAGGCAGATCCTATTGATTTGTCTAAATATATTGGGAATCTGTCCGCTTTTTTTTCATCTCCATCACCTTGGACCGACTTACCATTAACTCATTAATGAACTGTTGCAATAACCTCCTTATTGAACTCTATCCATGCAGCATCCTAACTTAACTCCTTTGTTACATTCTCTTCCTTCTCCCAACAACCAGTCTCTTTCCATGCTGTAGAGTACAATCTTCTCAAACTGCAGACCTAATTATGTCCCTTTCTTTTCTCTGTACTCTGCCAACCACCTGTTTAAATATCTTCCATGGCTTTCTGTTGCTCTTAGGATAAAGATAAAACTTCACATGGCAAGATCCTGCATGGTCTGGGCCCTACCTGCTTCCACAACCCCAGTGGATGTGACACTCTGCTCTCAGGCTATCAACCACTTTGGCCTTCTTGGAAGTTCCTTTCCTGTATTTCATTTGGTCACAAGGCCTTTGCACATGCTATTTGGTGCCTACTCTATCTTTGGCAAATATTGGCAGTGAGGATTACTTTCATAGAATTTACTCTTATAAGTGAGTCTGTTTAGGACAATACACTTAAGGATTTAAAGAAAAAATATTCCGTATAATGACCTGAGTTAAAGCAATATTTCACAAGGGACCTAAAGTTTCCATGCTTGACTCTGCATGTGGATAATATACCAAAGATGGTCAGAAAGAGAGATATCCTTCTGCTTTAGTCTACACCATGCAAAGAAAAAATTAAATGCCACTCAGGGGCATTGTGTATGATGTCTTTCTCACTTTTGAGATTTATTTTTAAAGTAATTCATTTATTCTGTAAGAATTTATTGAGCACCTATTATTTGCCATATATTGGGATTATAATTTTGGCTAAGATGGAATCCCTGCTCCAAAGAAGCACTTATTCTATTGAAACCATAACTATTGTCTGTAAGGTAGTTATTAATGTCATTCATATTTTAGAGTTGTGGAAACCAAGACTTGTAGAGGTCGTGACTTGCCCAAGGCCACTGGTTGCTAGGTGGAAGCAGGTCCTCTGACTCCAATTTCAGGGCTTTTCCATTTTTTTTCTGCTTGTGAAACATGTTGAATTGATAGAGCAAGTTGTCTTCATGTTTACTTTTTAAGCTATTTTTGGTCTGTATTTACAGTTTGTTTACTTATGCAGTATTGGCTAGAACAAAGTATAGGCAGGTATTTTTAAAAATTTATTTTATTTTTATTTTTGAGTTGGAGTCTCACTCTCGCCCAGGCTAGAGTGCAGTGGCATGCTCAAGACCACCCCGGTGTCGACCTGCTGGGCTCTGGTGATCCTTCCGCCTCAGCCTTTCAAGTAGCTGGAACTACAGGCGTACACTACCACACCTGGCTAATTTTTGATTTATTGTAGAGATGAGGTCTCACCAAGTTGCCCAGGCTGGTCTTGAACCTGTGGGCTCAGGCAATCCACTCGCCTTGTTCTCCCGAAGTGCTGGGATTACAGGCTGAGCTGAGCCGGGCCGGCAGTTGTTTTAAATGTGAAATGTACAATTACTCATGAATTATTTTCTTTTTTACTAATCAACTTTTTAGAGATATAATTTATATAAAGTAATTTGCAGCCATTTACAGTGTACAATCTGATGAGTTTTGACAGATGGATGTACCAATAAAACAATGACAGTTGGCATAGAGAATATTTCTATCCCTTCTAAAAGTTGCCTCTCTTGTTAATTGGCAGTCAGTCCCTCCTTCCATCTTGGTTCCCAAGCAATCACTGATATGTTTTCTGCCTCTATATTTTCTAGATTTTATATAAATGGAAGCTTGCAGTATGTACTCTTGGGTCTTTTTTTCATTCAGCATGCTTTTTTAGGTTTATCCATGTTGTTACATGTAGCAATAATTTGTTTCTTTTTATTGCTGAGTAATAATCCAAGATATAGAAATACTACATATTGTCTATTCATTCACCTGTTGCTGGACATTAGTAAAGTTTCTGGTTTCTGTCTATTATTACTGTCTTTCTGTTTTCATTTCTATTGGGTAATGCCCAGAAGTGAATTGCTGAGTTTATATGGGAGTTCTTTGTTTAACCTTACAAGTAACTGCCAAACAGTTCTCCAGAGTGATTTTATCATTTGTTTGAGTTCTAGGGTTGCTGCAACAAGTTACCACAAACCTGGTGGCTTAAAACAACAGAAATGTATTGTCTTGCAGTTCTGGAGACTTGACCTCTGAAGTCAAGATGTCTACAGGGCCACACTCCTTCTAGAAGCTCTAGGGGAGAAACCTTTCTTGCCTTTTCCAGAGTATGCAGGCTCCTGGTGTTCCTTGACTTGTGACAGCATAATTTCAGTCTTTGCTTCTATCTTTCCATGTTGTTCTTCTCTATTTCTTTTTTTTTTTGAGTTGTAGTCTCACTCTGTCACCCAGGCTGGAGGGCAGTGGCCGCTCCCGGACCGCAGCCTCGACCTGCTGGGCTCCGGCGATCCTTCCGCCTCAGCCTTCCAAGTAGCCGGAATTACAGGCATGCGCTACCATGCCCGGCTGATTTTTTGATTTATTGTAGAGATGAGGTCTCACTGCCCAGGCGGGCCTCGAACCCCCAGGCTCAGGCAATCCACTCACTTCAGCCTCCCAAAGGCACAGGATTATAGGCTGAGCCACTGAGCCTGGCTGTTCTTCTCTATTTCTTAAATCTCTCTCACTTTCTCTTAAAAGGATGCCTGTCATTGGATTAGGGCCCACCCTAAATCCAGGGTGCTCTTATTTTGAGCTCCTCAGGATCCTCAATTTAATTATAGCTGCCAGAACCCTTTTTCCAAATAAAGTCACATTCACAGGTACCAGGGTTTGGGACTTGGACATATCTTTCTGGGGAACAATATTCAAACTCACTGCACCATTTTTTTTTGAGTTGGAGTCTCACACTGTCATTCAGACTGGAGTGCAGTGGCTGCTCCCGGCCACTGCAGCCTTGACCTGCTGGGCTCTGGTGATCCTTCCACCTCAGCCTTCCAAGTAGCTGGAACTACAGGCGCTCACTACCACGTCCAGCTAATTTTTGATTTATTGTAGAGATGAGGTCTTGCCAAGTTGCCCAGGCAGGTCTCAAACTGCAGGCCCAGGCAATTCACTCACCTTGGCCTCCCAAAGCATGGGATTTCAGGCTGAGCCACCAAGCCCGGCATTCACTGCACCATTTACATTCCCACCAGCTGCTTCATATCTTCATCAATACTTGGACTATCAGTCTTTTAAATTTTAACCATTCTAGTGGGTGTGTAGTGGTATAGCATTGTGATTTTAATTTGCGTTTCAGTGATGACTAATGAGGTTGCATCTCTCTTTTTTGTATAACTTTATTGAGGGGTAATTTACATACTATAAAATTCACCTGTTTTAAGTGTACAACTCAATGGTGGGTAGTAATATATTTATAGAGTTGTGCAATCATCACCACAATATTATTTTAGAAAATTTCCATCATCTCCAAAAGAAACCTTGCGATCGTTTGCATTATTTCTCAATTCTACCCCCATCCCTAGGTGACCACGATGCTACTGTTTGTTTTCCAAATTTGTCTTTTCTGGACATTTTCATTTAAATGACTTCATACACTATGTGGTCTTTTGTTTTTGGCTTCTTTCACACAGCATATATCAATACTTTGTTCCACTGTTTTTGAGGCTCATCCACATTGCAGCATATATCAATACTTTGTTCCTTTTTAATTATGTAGTGGGTAGTATTACAGTGTTTGGAGATACCACATTTTATCTGTTTACCGATTGATGGATACTTGAGTTTCCACTTTTTGGTTATTGTGAACACTTACATTCTAGTTTTTGTATGGAGGTATGTTTTCATTCCTCTTGAGGAATGAAATGCTGATCATGTAGCAAATCTATTTTTAACATTTTAAGACACTGCTGAACTGTTTTCCAATTTCATCACATCTTTGTTAACACTTGCTATTATCTGTCTTTTTGATTGTAGCCATCATAGTGAGTGTGAAGAGGTACCTCATTGTGGTGTTTTGACTTGCATTTCTCTGGTGGGTAATAATGTTGAACATCTCATGTGCTTCTTGAACATGTGTATCTCTTCTTTTGTGAAGTATCTGTCTAAAATCTTTGCCCATTTTTTTTGGTTGTTGGATTATATTCTTAAGTTTTTGGAGTTTTTAAATATTTTCTACATATAAGTCCTTTGTCAACTATGTGTGTTATAAATATCTGCAATTCTTTTAGTTTACTTAATGGTTTTTAATAGAGGTCCATTTTATCAATATTTATTTTTATGATTCATGATTTTTGTGTCATATTTATCCCAAAGTAACAAAGATTTCTTATTTGCTTTTTAAATTAAATTTTGTCATCCCCATAATAGGTAATTTTGGTTTTCGTTTTATCTTGGAAGTACCTTAGTTTATATTTTCTTCCTTGTGGTTGCTTATGCTATAGACTGTTATACAGTTTTCAAGTCTGGAGGGTGGATAAGAAGGTTTGACTAAATATCTAGCTTTCTGTGGTAACATTTATTTAATCTGTGTTAAAGCATAAGAAAGCACCACACCATATTCATGCGTTTTTAAATTCATTTTTTCCTATAAGGTATATAATGTTTTAGTCCAGATTAAATTCGATGGCTTGAGTTAGAACTGTGGTCTTTCCTATGTCCTTGAGTTTGAGTTGAGGAGTTCATGCCCAGGGCCTCAGTTTCTGCAGCCAAAAAGTGGGTTCAAGAATAACTGCTTTTGTGGGTTGCTGTCAGAACCCAGTGCGATTAGGTCTGGCCACTATTCCAGGGGCAGAATAGATATGGTCTTGATTTTGATTGCCCAAGGAGCCCTCTCTTGGTGCATGAATGACCCCATGTGTTTTTTCCCCCAGATGATGTAAATTATTTATATACACATGAACCATTATGAACCATTACAGAGGAGGTTGGAGACATTAATCCTCTTTACCCCTAAATATTTCAGCATGTATTTCCTAAGGACATTAATATTCTCTTTCCTAAAAACACAGTCAATTGTCAGTTTCAGAAAAAGTTAACATTTATATAATATTATTTAATCCCAAATTCATATTCAAATTTTGCTTAATTGTCCTAATAATGTCTTTTAGAACTTTTTTTTTTTTTCCTGGCCCAGGTTTCAATCCTGGATCACACATTACCTTTAGTTATCATGTCTCTTTGGACTCTTCTCCTTTAATCTGGTCTCCTTTAATGTCCTTTAAATTGGTCCTCTATTCTTTCTTGTCTTTGAAGACATTGGTATTTGTTTTGAGTACAGCCTGTTTTGTTATTTATCTGACGTTTCCTTATGATTAGATTCAGATTTTGCATTTTTGGTATATATATATATATATATATATATATTTTTTTTTTTTTTTTTTTTTTTTTAATTTTTAATTTTTTTTTTTGAGTTGGAGTCTCACTCTGTCACTTAGACGGGAGTGCAGTGGCCGCTCCTGGCCACCGCAGCCTTGGCCTCTGGGCTCCAGCAATCTTTCTGCCTCAGCCTTCCAAGTAGCTGGAACTACAGGCGTGCGCTACCACGCCCAGCTAATTTATTGTAGAGATGAGGTCTCGCCAAGTTGCCCAGGTGGGTCTCGAACCCGCAGGCTTAGGCAATCCACTCACCTCGGCCTCCCAAAGTGCTGGGATTACAGGCTGAGCCACCGAGCCCGGCTGGTCTGTATATTTTTGAGGAAGAATGGGACGACTAGTGATCACAAATTACAACCCACATATTAATCCTGGCTGTAGATGTGTATTAGTTGGCCAAAACTGTGTTTGAAAGTTTCAGAATTATTTTCTAATATTTAAAAGTTTCACATAAAAATTTAGATGTCTGGCTTTCTTGAAAAACTAGAGTTGGAGAGTCGGTGCTCCTTTAGATGGGAAATGCCCTTTCCATTTTGCCATAATCCACTTTTGCCCATTCAATCACTGTATAGTGGTTTAGTGTAGGGTTTTAGAAACAGACTCTTGGAATTGAATTCTGTTTCAATCACTTACTTGAGCAAGCAATTTAACTTCTCTGAGCCTTAGTTTCCTCATCTGTAAAACTGGGGTGGTACTTATGGTTTTGGTAGAGATTAAGTGAGGTATTATGTAGCACCTAGAACATTCTTGTTATACAGTAAAAATAAGTATTATCATCACTGTCATATCATTATCATGATCATTAGCATCTCTACCATCATCTCTCTGACCCCAGTAGATAAGTAGCCTCTATTCAAGACCCTTTTCCTGTAAATATAGAATGTCTACTTGAGCAGATTTTCTCAGCTAGGATCCCATTAACTTCTTTTCCACCCATCCAGAATGATAACTTGTTGTGAACCAGCCTTCAGAAAACCAAGAGGACAGTCACTCAAAGCATTTTCTGTGTTCTGTGGTTCAGATGAGAAACCTGGTTAAGTTTGAGTAGTATATTCAGGACCTAGGTAAAGATGGCAGATACCGTCCATTGGTACTGGCTGTCTGCCCATGGAAGTTAGATAGACAAGTACTGACAATACAGTGGTGAAATTTTTTCATGGGAGCAAGACATGGTGGCAAGAGGATCTAACATGGTCTAGAAGTCATGGAATTCCTTGCTTAGGAAGATCTGTTTAAAAATGTCTTCTTATGAGAGGCCAACAACTACTTAAGAATTTTTCAGAAATATTTAAAAACTCATTACTCATGGAATAAAAATGTATGGATGTCGAATTCCAAGTTAGTGTCACATAATCTTATGCTGGTTTGGGCTAGATTATCTTTTAAAATATTAAGAGTATAAATAGGTATTACTGAAATGATATATACTTAAGAACATTTTATAATTTTGTTTAAGTAATATACATTTTTATGTGCATTTTAAGTAACGAAGGAAATATCCAGAATATATAAACTACCATTTTTTTTTTTTGAGTTGAAGTCTCACTCTGTTGCCCAGGCTGGAGTGCAGTGGCATGCTCATGGCCACTGCAGCCTCGACCTGCTGGGATCAGGTGGTCCTTCCACTTCAGCCTTCCAAGTAGCTGGAACTACAAGCATGTGCCGCCACACCCAGCTAATTTTTAATTTATTCTAGAGATGAGGTCTCGCCAAGTTGCCCAGGCTGGTCTTGAACCCATGGGTTCAGGCAATTCTCTTTCCTCCGCCTCCCAAAGTGCTGGGTTTACATGTGTGAGCTACTGCGCCCGGCTAAACTACCATTTAAAATCACACAATTAAATTTTTTTTTTTTTTGGTGATAGTTGTCTTAATATCACTTAACAAGATAAACTTTAAATGATAAGGTTTATTGAGTTATAAAAATGACAACTAAGGGGAGGATGGTGGGAGGCATGTGACACACAAAGGGTATTTGGTTCATTACCACGGGGGGTGAGGGCCAGTTAGAAGCCCAGACTTCACCCGCATGCAGCATACTTATGTAGTTAATTCTCACTTGTACCCCACTTTCCTATAATAAAATTTAAAAAGTATTTACAAATCATAAAAAAATGATAACTCAGCTAGGCACAGTGGTTTCATGCCTGTAATCCCAACACTTTGGCGGCTTAGGTGGGAGAATCTCTTGAACCCAGGAGTTGGAGGTTGCAGTGAGCTATGATCACTGCAAAATAGAGCCTGGATGACAGAGTGAGATTCTGTCTCTAAAAAAAATAAATAATAACTGAGTAAAAGAAAGTTTGTTACTTATGTATGCCCTTGCTAGGCATTTTTCCCTTATTTTATTTTTTGCTGTTTGGCATTTTAGTGAGGTCCTGAGGAGGTTCTTGGAACTCCACCTTTATTGTAGGTCACCCTGGATTATGTCACCGACTTGTCGAAAACTGGAAACTAAATGTAAGACGTTTTTGGTGAGCCAGTGACTAGGGGACTTGAAAAATCAAAACCTCACCTGACAGATTTTACTTCGTGTTTTGTTTTTCTTCCCAAGTTTATCTTTATTTTTTCCTTAATTTTCTCCTGTGTAAGGGTCAGCTGTTAATTACCATGTTGTAGATTCAATTGCCTTGTGTAAAGAGAAGGGTCAGTGTATTTGATCATAGTTTCCAAACCCCTTTAAATAGTATGCTTTCCTTGAAAATTAACTAGTTAACCACGGAATAACAGCTGAGTTCTTGTTTCTTTCTGTTATTTCCAGGTCTGTTTCTTAAACCTCCTAGTGTTGGTTTTCAAAACTAAATTAGCCATTCAAAAAAGCCTTGGACACTTTGAGCAAACAGCTGTTTCCTTGAAGCCAGCATTTGTGTTTAAGTCATGCTGTCATCTTTCTATTGTACCTGGCAGAATGTCTTCCACATAGGAGACATTAATAAATATCTGTTGAAGAAAGATCGAATGGTTGAGAGCCTCCAGCATCTGCTGTATATACACATGACCCTTAATAATTATGACACTGGCTCCTTGGCTGCTGATTAGATGTATTGTGGCTGAGTTTAGCAATATGGGTTTTGGCATTTAGACTGTATATGCTCCAAAAAAGTAGAGACCATGTGTTAATAGTTTTGTCATTTACTATTTTATCCCTGGCACTTAAGATTTTGCCAAGCACATGGTAGATATTTCATCCTTGTGTAATAATGAATGAATTCCCAAGAGCATCACTTGTTATTGGTCAGTAGACTTTCTAATAGTGAGAGATAGAGCCCAAACCTGAAAAAAATAATGGAAAATGGCTAGGTACTTTATGGATTTTAAGTTACTTACCATACCAAAGATATGGGCATTAATTGTGAGAAACAAGACTCTTCTGTTGAACAAATGCTTTAGTAGCTGTCAAAACTTGTTTTTGAGTGTTCTCTTCCCATTTTAAAATGCTAGTTTGCCCTCTGGCTTAGTCTATTTGTTAGTTTATTATGGTAGATTTCTTGAAAAAGCTATTCTTAAAAATGAGACTTTCTAACTTAGAAAAGCACATTATTGTTAAGATGGTACTTTTGGAACCTTAAGGAAAAGGCACAGTTTAGAGAAGTTGAATTTAGGGTTCTGCTACGCTCATTCCTTTAATCTTCTGTTAGAAACTGATTTTATATTATTTTATAAAGTTGTGTTACTAGTTGATTTCACAGTGTAAACTGGAAGGAATCTGGGGACTTCTGGACTGGGTCAGAATGTGTTCAGGAGATGATTTGTACTGGTTAGGACTTCTTCCCAAACATCTGTTCTTGGCATAATGTTTGTAAAGTCAGCACAATTGAAAGCTAAACCTTAGGTTGGTGCTATAGACTTGCATTAAAATTTTTAAAAATTTGATTATGGCAAGAACACTTAATATGAGATCTACACTCTTAACACACTGTTAAGTGTACAATACAGTATTGTTAACTGTAGGCACTATGTTGTATAGCAGATTTCTAACACTTCTCTGTCTTGCATAATTAAAACTCTATGCCCCTTGATTAGCAACTTCTCATTTTCTCCTTCTCCTCCTGCATTCCCTGTAATCATCATTCTACTCTCTGATTCTTTGAGTTTGACTACTAAGCTTACATTTTTGTTTACACTACACGCATCTGTCCTGGTACTATGCTGATTATTTATTTTCTCCGTCATTTTGGAACGACCTGCTTGTGAAGTGACCATGCCTTCCCTTATGTTAAAAACTGCCATATGGCTAAGGGGTGGGTGAGACCTTTACAACTAGTAGAAACCAAGTAGGTACGTCAGTGTAGAGAGCAAATTATGTTGCATCTGGTCTGAGGAGGAGATTTGTTGCCAGAGCCTGAGTGTTTTCTTAAGTGTTTGTGATCAAAAAATTCAGAGCTCTGATTTCTGCATTAGCCCTAAGTCTGCCCTTTGGCACCTTCATTTAGTGACTGGATCATTCAAGGCTGAGCCTCAAGGGCCTGCACTTCTCCAATAATAATACAAAATAGGCTGATGTTGCAATCTTAACTCACTGTGCTGAATTGGGCATGATTAAAGTCTCAAGGCTGCATTAATATGGATTTTCTATTTCTATGTACAGCAGTCCATTATCTTACTGTTCTCCAGTTTGCCATTTTTTGAAAACATAGATGGAAAATTCTGCTGATGAATTTTTTTTTCTGTCAGCACAAACTGTCTGCTTTTTTTGCTTGAGAATATGAGAATAACACTGGGCAAATGAATGCAAACATTACAGTTTATGTGGACTCCAGCCTGTTGTCATGTCAATCTTGTTATTTAGGTAAATAGTGTGCAATTTTTTGCCGAATCAGCAGCCAATATGCTGTGAGCAGTTTTTGTTTTAGTCACATTATTGGCTGGTAACACTATTAATGAGACAATAATTGGGAAATAGTAGTCATTGTTGTTATAAAACATGATCCTTGTATTGGAACCACAGCCAGGCAGAGGAGTTACATATGCAGACTGAAAGGGAGGACAGGATGAGTAGCCAGTGTTCCCAGCTTTTAAAATCATCAGACCCCTGCTGCTTAAATTGCCCCAGCTGTTAATGCTGGAACCATTACAGTAATGGACTCAGCAAATGAAGGAGAACGAAGACACGCATACTTTATTACCAGAGGGGCAATTTTCTCTTCATCTGTAATAGCAGCAGTGCCTCATATTGATCAGACCATCAAGATACTAATCCTCTGTAAAATTACTTGTTATAACTGAAAATGTGTTAATCCAAATCAGTCTGTGTCCTGACTGTCTACTTACTATTGAATACAGACTATTAGATGCTTTATTTTTCATGATTTAAAGGCTTTGCCCTGAAAATGGTTGACGTTTCTCTCGCAACACTGAGTGCTTAATCTTAGCTATAGCCCAGGGTTGTCTTTTTGTTTTAAACAGAACATCACCCACTTAATTAAGGAGTGAGTGTCTGTCTTGCTGTCTGAGTTATGCTGGTGTTTTATGTTCCTCTGGATTTATTAAGCATCTTGTTTTACATTCAGTCTGTGGTTTGTGCTGTAAATAAAAATAGGCCCATCTTGCACATATTAGAAATTTGCAGGTAGCAAATGTCAATAAGTACCAGGAATGTAAGGTTCTTTGATTTATATTTCAGGCACCAGGTTGTGCTTTGTCGATTGAACCCATAGGCAGGATGTGTCCTGGTGTTTTCTGTGTAGCAGATGTGTTTTTGTATCATAGTCTGGAAAAGTTTATGGTTATTTCTGCATCCTTGGTTCAGTAGATTGGTTTTTAGACAATGAGGCATATCTATTCCCTTCTTGTGTTTTGTGAGAAATGACTACAGCTAGACATTATTATATTATAAGGAGACCTATCAAAAACTGATTTCTGTTTTTCTTAGTATTTAGAATATTAGGAACTTATATTTAGGAACTCCATAAAATTTCCATTTTTTTGGTTACAGTCTCCTTCCTCATACCTTATATGTTTGTGTATAGATTCAGATGCCCTTTTGGCAATATTTTTATTTATTCTAATATGTTGCCATTGCTCAAAGCATTTGTGTGGTTATGTAGAATTCATTCAGAAATACTTATTTAGTACTCTTTGTGTACGAAGCCTTGTGTTAGGGACTGGAGACTCAATGATGAGTAAAGTATAATCTTTGCCATTGAGAACCTCCGTTTAGTAGGAAGTTAGGCTTGTAAACAAATAATTACAACAATGCAGTATAGTAAATTCTAAAATCCACTGTGAATGTAGTTCTTGGGAGCAGATACTGGTTACAGGCACCATAGTAAAATCAGCATCATTGGTTTTTCCTCCTGTGTTACCAAAAGCAAAATTCTGACATTTAACCACACTTTAAGACTAGTTTCTGAATGACTCCTAGCTGTTTGAAAGAAATTTCTTCTTACCTCACAGGTGACATGTTTACTACCCCCTGGGGACAATTAAAGGAGGGCTTTCCAAAAATGTTTTGATCAGTGACTACATCTTTGGATACGTATAGAGTTTCCCAAGGAGTCTACTTTAAAGGGGATAGTGCTTGTGATATTGTTTTTGTTCTGACATTTATATTATAAATCAGTCTTATTGTTTTAGAGTATAGTTTATCAGGAGAGACAGTAGCTGGTGATGGTTTAGAGCAAGGATTCCTCTTGTTTTCCCCTACCTTCCCTATTTACTAGCTGAGTGATCTTGGAAGTCACCTGATCTTTTTGAGCCTCAATCTTCATCTGTAAAACGGGGATAATGATAATTGTGAAGATTAAATGATTTACTATATGTAAAGCATTTAGAATATTGATAGACTTATATAAGTGCTATATGAGCGTTTGCTGTTATTATTACCATGGATGTGACTATAAAGTAATGAAATTGTTTTTCAGACTGGGCTCTGTGGCTCAGCCTGTAATCCCAGCCCTTTGGGAGGCCTAGGTGAGTGGATTGCCTGAGCCAGGGGTTCGCGACCAGCCCAGGCAACTTGGCCAGACCTCCCCTCTACAATAAATAAAAAAATTAACTGGTGTGGTAGAGTGTACCTGCAGTTCTGGCTACTTGGAAGGCTGAGGCGGAAGTGAGACTCCGACTCAAAAAAAAAATTGCTTTTCAGCTGTTGTTCATAAAAGTCAGCTGTGTAAATATATAACCACAATATATAAGTATGTGATATATGTTTCTTAGTTAACATACAGTCCTTTTTTCTGATAGCTTAATAATTTGTTATTTTCGAAAAACTGAAAATTACTGAAAAATATCGTTAGGAAAAAAGTCTCCCATAATCCTTCAGAGATAAATACTGTTACTGTATTGACTAGAATATTGTTATACTTATTATATATAATATATATATTTGATCCTAATTTTGTTTAAAATATA
Source organism: Carlito syrichta (assembly GCF_000164805.1). Lineage (NCBI taxonomy): Eukaryota > Metazoa > Chordata > Mammalia > Primates > Tarsiidae > Carlito > Carlito syrichta. The sequence goes on along the minus strand of NW_007253864.1, from coordinate 358,158 downwards.
TTTATGATATGTATTTATGCAAGATATATTTTAAATAAAAATTGGAATTATAATCTGTATATTTTGTACTTTGCTTTTTTCCCACTTACCAGTATCCAGTATATTATGAATATTTTTTGATGTAATTATACAGTATTTCATTATACAGATTATTCACCCCTCCTATCATAGATCGTCCTCTAGTGAACATTCTTGTACATAAATCTCTGCAAATTTTTGGAATTTCCCACAGGGTAAAGAAAAAGAAGGCGGATTGTATGGGCTAATGTTTGTAAACATTTTTGGTTTTCATTGTCAAGTTGCCACCCGGGAAGGTGATGCCAGTTTCCAGTTTAATAAGCAATATACAAGAAGGCATATTGGTACATTCCTTCCAATATTGGAAATTATCATGAAACAAAAATATTTGATAATTTGGCAGAAAAAGTAGGAACTTGTAGAACTAATTTGTATTTTCTTAATTATTATATTTGATTGAATTCCCTCCTGTCATTTATATTGGCCAAATGTAGTTCTTTAGTGATTTGTTTATTCATATAGTCTTTGTTAATTTTGCTAACATGTTTGTCTTTTCTTACTGATGGGGAGTAATATTTTGTAGATTGGGGATGCTATAATTTGTTAATTATGTGATCGAAATATTTTTCCCAGTTTGTTTATTGCCTACTTTTTTCTTTTGTATTTTTGTTACTCAAAAGTTTTCCTACATTTATGTATAGAAAATCTTTTCCACCTCGATATTAGATTAATGGTCACTTATATGTTCTTTTAGTTATTTTATGTTTTAATTTTTGATACAAGTTTTATAATGCATCTGGAATTCAGTTGGTGTATGATATGAAGTAGATATCTAATTTTTTCCACCTAAAAATTAACTAGTTAACTCCACTGCATTTATTGACTTTTCTTGTAGGTACTGATTTGAATGCCTAAATACTCAGATCTGCTTTTTATTCTGTTCATTTGTTTTGTTTGTTATTCTTGACACATCATTTTAATTACCATAGTTTTATGATACCTTTCAATATCTGGCAGTACAAGGCCCCATAATAGGTATTTGTTTTCAAAAGTTACTTGGCTTATCTCTTGCATTGAGAAGACAACTTAAAATTTTTTTCCAGATAAACTTAAAAATCACTTTTTTTGAGTTCTTACAAATGCTCCACTAAATCCTCTGGTATTTTAATTGTTATTGCATTAAATTTATAAATTAATTTGGAAAGAACTGAAATATTTATAGTAAATAATTTTTCTCATTTAACACTGCTATCTGTCTCTATGTTTATTTAAGTTTGTGATTTCAGAAAGTTTTATAATTTTATTCAGTGAGACACTATTTGTTACTTTTGATAAAATACCTGGGTATTTTACATTTTTTATTACTATTTTTTGGTTACTATTGAAAATGAGATATTTATTTATTTTATTTTATTTTTTGAGTTAGGTTCTTAGTCTGTCATCCAGGCTGCTGGAGTGCAGAGGCATGATCATGACTTACTGCAACTTTGAATTCCTGGGCTCAGGAAATAATCCCTCCTCAGCCTCTAGAGTAGCTGGAACTACAGGCATGTGCCACCACACCTGGCTGATTTTTTAATTTTTCGTAGAGATGAAGTCTTGCTATGTTGTCTAGACTGGTCTTGAACTCCTGAATTGAAGCAGTCCTCCTGCCTTGGCCTCCCAAAGTGCTGGGATTACATGCGTGAGCCACAGTACCTGGCACAAATGGAATATTTAAAAATTATGGGTTTTTTTTTTTTTTTTTTTTTAATCACAGCTCACCACATCCTTGAGCTCCTGGCTTAACTGATCTTCTTGCCTTAGACTCCAGAGAAGCTGAAATTACAGGCACACATCACCATTCCTGGCTAATTTTTCTATTTTTTATAGAGATGAGGTTGTTATGTTATCTGGGCTGGTCTTGAACTCCTGGACTCAAGTGATCCTTCCATCCCAGCTTCCCAAAGTACTGGGATTACCGACATGAGCCATTGTGCTCAGTCAAAAATTATGGTTTTTAATTGACACATGAGAAAATTTTTTATGTGTGTATTGTTCTTGTATGTGGCCATTCTAATATGTTTTGAGATGATTTTCTAGAGTAGATATATACCAGGAAGATAATCTAATCATCCTCAAACATAATTTGTTCTCTCCCCTTTCAGTGATTATACATTATACTTTCCTCTCCTTTTTTTTTTCTTGTGTTATTACATTGTGTAGAACCTCTAATTGGTAGTGCTTATAGCAAATAGCCATGCTTTTCATAGTTATATTTTGGGATTCTAGGATTAAGTATATTGATAATTGTTGGCAAATATCTTTTTTTTTTTTGAGTCACGGTCTCACTCTGTCACCTAGACTGGGGTGCAGTAGCATAGTCACTGATCACTGAAGCCTCAACTTTCTGGGCTTAGATCATCCTTCTGCCTCAGCCTCCCAAGTACTGGGCCTATAGGCTTGCACTACCACCAGGCTAATTTTATTTTTAATTTTTATTTATTTATTTTTCTGTTTGTTTATTAATTTTTTTTTGTAGAGATGAGTTCTCATTATATTGACCAGACTGGTCTCAAACTCCTGGGCTCAAGCAATCCTCTTGCTCTGCCTCCCAAAGTGCTGGGATATAGGTGGGAGCCATCACACCTGGCCTGATTATTTTTTCTATCTTTCCTTCTTTCTTTTCCTTCCCTCCCTCTCTTCTTTCTTCCTTTCCTCCCTTCCTTCTTTCCTGCCATTCCTGCCCTTCTTGCCCTTCCTCCTCTTCTTCCCCTTTCTTCCCTTCCTCTTCTTCCTTCTTTTCTTTCTCCAGTGTCTTTGATTCTTAGTTTACTTTTTTTTTAATGGACTGAGGTGGAATTTTTATTGATTTTTTTTTTTTTTTGCCATCTGTTTAGATGCTAGTATCTTTAGTACTTCTTCTGGTATAACATAGTTTATTAATGAACTTTCTAATAATGGTTCTTCAGGACACATCCTACTTGGTTACATTATGTTGGTCTTTTAACATTGCTGAATTCAGCTTTTTAATATTTTAATTAGGAAAGTAAGATGGGTCTGTAGCAGTTATTCTTATAGAGATTGGCAGGATGGTACTCATGGGGCGGGGGTATATCAGAATCTTCGGATGGGGCATGTATAACATGTATGTTGTCATAATTCAGACTACAGTTAGTAAAGCCTAGTAAAACTTTTTTTTTTTTTTTTTTTGGCTAATGGGGATAAGCTAACAGCAGAGGGTGGTAAAGTGCGTATAAATATTGAGAAACATTCCATTTGGTGCTTTCTTTTGTGAAGTTTGGTATCATATTTGCTAGTTGCATAAAATGACTTGTAGGGTTTTCTGCTTTCTTCTGTGCTTGGGAGCCATTTACAGAGCGTTAGAGTTATTTATCCCTTGGAAGTTTGAACTAAGTTCTAAAACTCTTCGTGCAATGTTGAGGAAGATTATTTTTGGATAACTTTTTCAATATCTTTTTAGTTATTGTCTATTTAGTTTTTTCTTCTTGAATACATTTTGGTCATTATATTTTCCCATAAGGGGAGGGTTTTATTGCCATGATATTGAACATAACATTCTTTGGCTTACTACAATAGAATTGTATATAATTTTATAAATAAAAAATTCCCAATTCGCTTTTATTCCTTCTTTTAAATGATAATATTCTGTATTTATGAACTCTCTTAAGAACTGATTGTGTTTTCTGGTAGACTGTACATATGTTTTTTTAAACTAGGTCTTGAATTTGTTCATACTCTAATTTATTGAGAGGACAGAAAAGTCTCATAGTGGGAGGGAACCTGAAGGGGTTGCCAGTTTGGGGCCAAAACCTGGTGCTTATATAGCCCTAAGACCAAGCTGATTGGCTAGCACTACCCGTGAGCTGGTTGATCGGCATTTGCTGTGCTGATTGGTCGGCACTAGCTCTTCTGATTAGTCAGTACTGAGGACCAATCAGCAGGAGGTAGAGGCCTGAAGGTGAGCTGATTGGTCGGTACTTGGCAGCAAGCTGGTTGCTTGTTTTTCTGTTCCAGCAGTGAGTACTTGAACTATAGCTTGAGAGGTTCCTAGGGAACTTGTTTTCCAACACGATTGTATCAGCCTGAGGGGCCTGCCAGGAGCTCATTACATTGTTACTGGGGGACCCTCCCTGTCTACCTAGCCTTTTTCTAGCTTTCTCTTTTTTTTTTTTGAGTTGGAGTCTCACTCTGTCGCCCAGTCTGGAGTGCAGTGGCCGCTCCCGGCCACCGCAGCCTCTACCTGCTGGGCTCCAGTGATCAATCCTTCCACCTCAGCCTTCCAAGTAGCCGGAATTACAGGCATGCGCTACCACACCCGGCTGATTTTTTGATTTATTGTAGAGATGAGGTCTCGCTGCCCAGGCGGGTCTCGAATCCGCGGGCTCAGACAGTCCCCTCACCTCAGCCTCCCAAAGGTGCGGGATTACAGGCTGAGCCTCCGAGCCTGGCTTCTAGCTATCTCTTATCTCTTATCTCAGAATGATCCGTAAGTGGACAGGGACCTAGGATCTCTGCCCTCAACCATGTTGCCACTTCATTTATTCAGGATGATCTACACAGCTATGTGATCACACAGTTAGGAAAATGCACGTGTAGCTTCAAAATGTAAACCTTTTGGTGCAATCTCATTTCCTCTGCAGAGCAGATCAGTGCTGGAGATACACTCTCTTCCCAAAGTACAGACTAATAAAGCACTGTAATTGATATAGATTGTTAAAAAATTATAAACTTGTTAAAAATTTTGTTCAATTTTTGGAAGTCTTAGAGTAGCTATTTTGTATTTTACTCTTATTTGGGGAATAAATAAATATATGATTATTCTTTTCCTTTCAGTTACAATTGCATTATATTTTTATTGTTTCTCTTACACTGAGATGTATTTTTTAAAAATATTTTTTGTTGCTATGGAGGGGTGATATTGTATCAAGTAAATCTCTGAGAGTTCCGTGTACTTTGGGGAATGAATGCCATTGTATTAGTCAGTCTTAGGTTAACAGGTTGTTTTAAAATTGCTAGACACCATTCAAATGCAGAGTGATAGTATTTTCTGGGTAAGTATTAAATATTCTTTTTTAGAGTATTGTATATAACCACTGACACTTCAACGTTGTGATTTTGGGTAGAGCATGTAAGTGCAAAGTACCCCTCTTATCCTCTGCTTCCCTCTTTTTTTTTTCCCCAAACCATTTATAGAAATAGGGAAAAGTAAGTATAACTTTTTGAAAACAAAAATAATTACTTACCCTTTATGCTGCTTTTAAAGATTCCTAGAAGATGTCATGTCTTAGATAATTGATGATAAATTCTGCTTTTTTTTCAAACTTTGGGGATTTACCAAAAAAGTTTCATCTGAGAAATGAAAACTAATTTAATAATATTATATTAGAGTCACCAATCCCTGAGGACTTTTCTCAAGTCCCCCCTTTCATGAAGCTTTTGAGGATTACTCCCTTCATCTCTTTTCTTACTGACCTTATTTCCTGTGTCAAAATATATGGTACCAACAGTGTGTGTATGGTACATTTACTGGTGTAGGGTACCATATGTTTTGACATTTGGTTATATTAAACTTGACATTTTATTATTGCTTATCCCTATTCGTGTTTTATGTACAGTAATGTTCCTTTCCCTAGGGAGATTATAAGATCCCTTTGGCCAACAACCATGTTATAAATTTATTTTTGTTGTCTAATAAGTTGCAAAACATCTAAGAATATGGTTGGCTGTCAACATTTCTTGTGAAATGTAAGAATACTAAGGGCTTTTTTCCTGTATTGAATGCTTATTTAACTTTAACTGTCAATTTGATCTCCATCCATAGTAGAAAATATTTTGTTTATAAAATGTTTATTCTTTAGAACAGATCTAAAGAATGTATTTTTAGCCAGAGGAAAATCTTAGATTTTGGTGGCCCTTTACCTATCACTGTGTTTTTTAAGAGTTATGTCTGAACCACCTATGTGTCCCCAATTTATTTTGCCATTTCATCTACGACTCTTCCTCCTGTTTTTATTTAAGACTATAAAGTTACTTTAGTGTAACTGCTGCTGTCACCTTTGCCCTTAGCTAATCAAATAGTTTACCTTGAGGGAAGCATTTATCTCCCACTTTCATTATTATTATTTTTGTAGCTGTAAAGATATATATTTTATGTCTGCAGAAGGCTGTAACAGTGAAACGAGGTATTGATCTGCTGTATTTAGCAATTTCTTTCCACCTTGCCATCAATAGCATGTCAGCATCTGTCTGTACCGTGGTTGACCTCACAAATAGCTCTTTATGCTCCCATTGGATTCAAATGATATAGTATGCTGAAAACTAAATCAATGAATGATTATAAAGTTTTTAGTATTATTTCATGACCCGGAGGCAACTGGTACTCCTTGCACTGACAGTTCAGTGTACAATGAATATGGTAAAATGAGTCTGTCTGGCCTTTGTTTAGCTGAAAGGAGGAACGCAGGGCACCTGCTTGGGTTAGCTCATACTTCTCAACTAATGATCGCCAAGCTCTTAGGCACTTTGGCAAAGCCTCTCGCTTTATAGTATCAGATAGAGAGAGCAGCAATGCCCTCATTCAGCTTTATTCCCCATTCCCCACCACAGGTATGTAGCAAACGTTTCTAAAATTATTTGAGCTATTATCATATAGGTCCTTGCCTTCCTTTGCAAAAGAAAGACAAAAGAACAAAATGACTGGATGCTTTGTCACTCTCTCACTGAGGTAAGAGGAGGAAGAATAACCTTGATCTAGGTCTTATGGGACTCCAGGCTGCCATCAGCACATGAAACAAATACCAGGATACAGTTGTTGAGGCCACATTCTCTATTCCTCATCTCATGTGTGGTAGTTCCTGCTCACCTCCACTAATCTGTAGAACACTGAAATAGCAGAAGTCACTAATTTGCCTGCTTTTTTTTTTAAACAACTGTTTTTTTACTCTTGCTGAATCATATATTCAGATGAAAGACATTTTAGATATTAAATTGTCATTTGGGATATGTGGAAAGGTGGGAGGGGGTGATGGGTGATGATGAGTGAATGGGGAAAGTGGAGCACAGCAGTTGTCATCCACCTCTTTTGAGGATGTGAATCAAATGTATTTCTCTTTAAGAAATGCCATTCTGATGCATTCCCTTGTCCATCAACCCATTAGAAAATTTGACAAGGAGTATTGGGGAATTCACTTACTGATTCATTTCCCAGACATTTATTGAATAAATAATGTCTGAATAATGGGGTGTCTTGGCTTTTTTCCTCATAGATAGGTTATCTCCTCTCCCTAGGCTCATTTAAGGATGGGAGATGATAGTGATTAGGGCTTAAAGAGTGACTTTAGTGCTGCCACTGGTGTAGACCAACACCTTTATATAATGTTGATTTTTCAAGTTCATATACATATGAACACTAAAAACTATCTTTGATGAGGGCCACTTAGGACTCTTATTTGTGATTTAAAATCCTGTTGTTGAATATTTATTATACTCAATAAATAGGAGGCTAGCCCTTCTTCTTGAATGTTTATGAAGAACTGTTATGCTCAGCTTTATCAAATCTAAAATATGACTACCTGTCTTATTCTTGCCAGTTGCCATTGTTCCTTCTCACCATAGATGCTTGAATAGGAGAAGTAAAGGATAGATTTATTAGTATTTTATATCTGGTCAGTTTCTCCTCCTGTCTGTCATCTACATTAAAGGATGAGGAGGGGACACCTTCATGTAAAGGCATAGAGCAGGAACACCTGAGGAAGGAATTTAGCTTGGCCTTTTTGAATCTGGGAATGAGAATGACAAATTTAGGCTCTATTTCCAGTAGTATAGACCTTGCTGATTTAGTAATTTGAGTATTGGACTTATTCATGTAAAGTTTTTTTGGGATCTGCCCCTCCTAAATTCTTGATTTACTTTTTATTCATTAGAGAACTGGGACTGATTAATTAGCTAAACTGTTTTTGAAATCATTTTAATATTTGTTCTATGTTATCCCTTTGGAATGTGAATGCCACTAGTTGACTCTGTGATGTCTAACAGAGGACTTTATTTGTCCTGTGGTGTCTGAAGGAGTATTTTATTTATCCTGTATCAGTTTGTATTAAGCTTTGGGGTTTGCAACCCAGGTCTAAATACAGGATGTGGGGAAAAAATTCCCATCTCTGAATTCAGCCTTTGTGATTTTGTGTATGTATATGCCTGAATACTAGATGCTCCCCCCTCAGATTATCCTGCTGGGAAGAAAAGTCACTTGATATTCAAATCATTATCAAGACTCCTATATTGCAGAATCCTCAGTTAGTTACTATATTTTCAGCAGCCTGATTTAAGCAGCTGTCCTAGTAGTATGTGAATGTGTACTTCTGGCTTGGAATGTTTTTCTTGATCAAAACTACATACAGTATTCGGGATTTATACACCATTATTTCTGGTTTTGCTTAAAAGTGGAAGGTTAACACATTACATCACTTAATATAACTTATGTTTGACTGTCTCTGCAGTTGTATATTAGAAACTAGCTGTATTCTTGTTGCTAGACAATAGGGCAGTTAGTTGACCTTTGTCCATACAAGCTTTAATAATAGGGTGCTCTGTCTTTTTCCCTTATAGATGATGCGTTATCTCCTCTCCCTCTGCTCACTTAAGGAAGGGAAGTTTGTAGTGATTAGAGCTTAAAAAGTGACTCTAGTGCTGCCGTTGGTATAGACTAACACTTTTATATAAGATTCATTTTCAAGTTCATACCACTAAAGGCTATCTATCTCTGATGAGGGCCTCTTAGGACTCTATGTGTGGTTAGTAATCCTATTGATGAAAAGGATATAGAAGACTCGTCCAACTTAATACTTGATCCTAGCCAGTTGCTTTTAGTGATAACTATATGACCAAATGAGATGAGACATTTCTTTTTATTAAATTAAGATAAAGAAGAAATTTCGTTGCAGGTTATATGTTAATGCACACACGTTTTAGTGGGATCATGTATTTCTACTACATAAAAAAGTATTAAGAGCCTATAAGGACAGATTTGTGTCATATATTGGACTCTGAGTTATTTGTGGGCTATAATTTTATAAACAGACTCTTAAAAATTATAAAATGTTAATGAACTAACTGTATACTTAAAATTATATTATTTTTATTAAATACAGTTCTATATAATATAGCTATATCATTAATTCTCATGTAATATGTTAAGATGACATAGGTCCTTTTTAAGATTATTTTCTTTTGAAGACATTTGTGAACTTTCCTAGAAAACTGATATCTAGATTTTTTTGTGCCATTTTGAACTACAAGTTTTATTAGAAACTCTCTAAAGAAGAATAAATTAATTTTGCATTTTCTTTCCCTTTTTTAGGTTCTGAGAATGTGTATGTGTCTGAGGCTACCTATGTGTCTAAAAGCATAGCATGCTTAAAACCATGGCTGAAGAGTTTTGCTTAACGGTATACTTTGCATGCATTTATGATCTGAAATAAGAAAAAAAGTCAAATTTGAGACAGCTTGAATGGCATGCTGTCAGTTTGGAGCTTCATGAATTGGCAATGGTCTCATTTAGGACCTTCAGATGTGTCTCTTCCTGGACAGAATGAGAACGTTTTGCATGTTCTGGAGGAGACAGCCACTCCTTGCTGCTTCACAATAGGCAGTGGTGCATGACAGTTGCCCTTCATTGCTGGCTTCTTGGAGCTTAACCTCTGACCCTCCACTTAGTTGCTGCGCAGCAGTTGGAGCAGGTTGGAGATGTTGGTGAATGACGGGCATTGGCCTGCAACGTGCTTGTCATTATTTGACTGTCAAAAGGAGCCTGCCATTGGTTTCCATCAAGGTTTGAAACCTCTGTGCAGTAGTCCATATTACTTAACTTCTAAGGCTGTCAGCAGTATGATCAAATGTGCATACAAAAATCAGAGTGCTGAATATATCTTCAATCAGGAAATAGAAGTTTCCCCTCTTCTTTTCTTTCTTTCTCTCTCTCTTTTTGCTTTTCTTTCGGGTAAATATATTCAGATGACTTTCACAGGGCCAAGAGGTTGAATCTCTTGCCACGGTGTGAAAAGTCAACTGTTGTCTCAAGTGGTCTAAAGTTTCAAATAGCAGAATTAACATCTGAGCAGCTCTGCCAGTTAAATTTTCTGACTTGTTTGGCATATTCTATCAGCTTTCAGCTGGTGGTTTAAGGGACTAGATGTTAGCCCAGTGGTACCTAGGGTTAGCTCACAGGGTGAAACGTTTACTTTGGTCTTTATGTAATGTTGCAAAGGGATGGAGAGGTCAGTTTATGTGACTGAAGCAGGAAATGAAATTAAAATAAATAATGAAGGGGAGGATGTTGGATATATTATTATCCCATTTAAGACTTTTTCTCATGGAAGTTCAAACACAGGAATTTTAATTGGCTGTGATCAAGTTTTAGACACTTAAAGGGTTTAGTCTTATGCGATACTTGCTTTAGATATAGAGAAATATGACAGTGAAGGTATCTTTTCTTGTAAATTTGAAACACTGGATTGAAAAGCTTCTTGAAATGGAGGAGGATGAGGGGAAGCCTAACAATATCCTTCAAGTATATGAAAAGTTCTGGTAACTAAATATTGTGTAGTGGACAGCACGGGAGTTGAGACCCAAATGCTAGTTTTGCTTTTGCCATTTTCCAGCTGTGTCACTGTGGGTTAGTCATTTAACCCCTCAGTCTCAATTTCTTCATATGGAAAAATAGGGATATTAATGTGGTGAGGATGAAAGGAGATTCGGTTTATAAAGTACTTGCTTTTGTGAAGTACTGTAGGCTCTCAGGAGGTACTCCTTGAATCTCCTTTTGTCCTTTTCTTTTACATCCAGAATTACCAAGAAAAACTTATTAAATAGTCATACGCAAAGCTTGTGCTGAAAAAAATACTCCAAAATCCAACACAGCCAATCTTCATATTCCAACTCTTTTTTTCCTCCTACATTACTGATATTAGCTTATGACACCACGTTTTAGTCAAGCATTCAGATCATAAATCTGAGTAGCCTGCCTTTCTTCTCCTTTGTTCCCTCTCTCCCATTCATCCATTCATCCATTCACTCAACAAATATTTATTGAGCTCCTACTATGTGCTAAGCCCTGATTGATTCTGGGATACAGCCATAAACCAGAAAGGCAGCACTTGCCTTCATGGAACTCACCTTATGGAGAGAGAAGCAAAATAAACAAATAAATTTTGACTTTTTGGTAGTTGTCAATACTATGAAGGAAAATAAAATAGGGTTATTTGGTCAGTCAAGGGAGCTCTCAGTGGAGGATTCTTTCCAACAGATAACTGATTGAAGAAAGGAAAGATCCCTGGGAAGATGGGGGAGGAGTCTTCCAGATAAAAGGGGACTGCACTTCCATCTTCTGCTCCTTATCCAGTTGGACAGGACACCAAGTTCTGGCCTTGTCCTAATGTCTGTCCTTCTTTCATCTTTCTATCTTCAGGCTGCTGCTGTATTCAGGCCCTTTATATTTCCCTAGGCTCTTGGCCTGTGGTTTCCCTTCCATCAAATTCTTTTCCCTCGCCATCTTTAAAAATGTACAGTGACCATGTCACTCCATTGTTCACAATTTCTCAGAGATTTGCCACTGGCTACATGTTAAAATTCAGACCCCTGGGCTTGCCATATGAGGTTCCTATTTTTTCAGTCTCATTTATTGTCTGCTGCTAACACCGTCCCCCACACTCCTACTCCTATAACTTTACACCTTATACTCCTGCTGTAAGAAGGGGGTGCCCCCTGAACATGTGTCTGTGCTTTTACACATTTCTCTCTCTAGACTGTGCTAATGTCGTCTCATTGGTGCCTAGAAAGTGATATTTCTTTCAGCAATTTCCTGAAATACTATCTCATTTGAGACTTCCATGCCTCTGTCATCCTCAGTGTCATGTACACTTCCTCACTATAGTAAAAATCTCACTATGTCTGTTGATCCATTTACTTGTCCAGTCCCTGAGCATACTGAAGACAAAAACTGTGCTTTTAATCATCTCTTGTATTTTAAATATCTGGCATAATATCTGGCACAAAATAAGCATTCAATAAACTGTCACCTGTTAAGGTGTAATCTTTAGAAATATAGTGATAGATTTATCATGGACTTTAAATATAATACATGTAATCTGACTGAACAATAGCCTTTTGAAGAGCTCTTCAGTCAAAATGTTCCATGACTGTTAGTGGAATTTCTTCCCTGAGACCTAGCTTAAATAAGCAACATGATATTAAAAGGAAAGGAGGATGAAGCATGAAAACATTAGGAAATAGAAAGATTATAGTAACTTCCCAATAATTAGCACAGGTAATTGTTAGATAGCACAGATATAAATACCACAGGTATAGTTAGCTCCAGATAAAGTCTTATATTGCCTTGTTTTATAATCCAACATGTGATATATCTTTGGCAAGGAGGACAGTGCTGAATTTAGTTTTCCAACTCATTACTGTAATTGTAAGTAAATTTATATGTGTATCTTTATATTTTTCATTTTAGGTTGTATAAAGTTATCATGATTTTTTGTAACTTTTCATTATATTAGCATTTTAAAGTCAAACCACAGTAGACTTGAATATAGTAATTTATATATAATTATATATTAATATAATGCTGTGAATTTATAAATTATCTATATAAATACATATTATATAATATAATTGACAGGTTTATATATTCACAGTAAAATATGAATATAATAATTTATATAAACAGTTCCTTTTTGATCATTTAGCTTGCTTCATTTATTTTGTTAGCATAGATAATGCTGTGTTGATCCAGTGTGTTTAAACATCTGTATGTGCATTTTAAAATTAATAAATTCCTAGAAATAGAACTGAGTCAAAGGTAAGAAATTTTTTTTTTTTTTTGAGTTGGAGTCTCACTTGGTCGCCCAGACTGGAGTTCTTGGCCACTCCCGGCCACCGCAGCTTTGACCTGCTGGGCTCTGGCGATCCTTCCGCCTCAGCCTTCCAAGTAGCTGGAACTACAGGTGCATACTACCACGCTCGGCTAATTTTTTGATTTTATTGTAGAGATGAGGTCTTGCCAAGTTGCCCAGGTGGGTCTTGAACCCATGGGTTCAGGCAGTCCGCTCACCTTGGCCTCCCAAAGCGCTGGTATTACAGGCTGAGCCACCGAGCCTGGCAGGTAAGTATTTTTTTAAGGCTCTTGCTGCATAGTGCCAAATACCTCTGTAAAGGGTGTCTAAATCTTTGTCAAGAATGGTTGTGAAAAAGATCTTGCTTTATATTGTATTTTTTAGATTACCTGTGTATGAATTAGGATCTAACTGGGAATTTGAAGTGTGAGAGGCTATCTAGAGGAGAGTTTAGGAATGGATATAAAGAAAAGAAGACAGAGAGAAGGGAAGGAAGAACAACATGGTCTTGTTCTGAGTTTCTCAAATGATGTGAGGCTCAGTGATTTTCACCCTGTGTCCTGGGTACCCACAGGGCTCTGCTGCTGGAGTGGGGGCCTTACAACAGCTCAGCTTTTATTTATATATTTGTTTATGTTTGGGAGTAAGATTTCTTTTGAATTAATAGTTCCAAACTTGAAAAGTTTGAGAGCCACACAGTAAGCATCTAAGTTTAATACTCTTATTTTCAGACTCATGATTCAAAATGGAATTGTCTTGTTTATGCTTCTGCTATTTGGGAAATCAATCTCCTAGTTCATTGTAACCTTCTTAAAGGAACCATGTTCCTATCCCAAATGAGAGGAGTAACCTTCAGAGTTACATGTTCCTACTGCGTTTTACAAGTGTCTTGCTATCCTGTTACCTGGTTGAGATCTGTGTGGTGAAGGCAATCTGTGTGGTTAAGTCAAGCCACTTCTAGTTCCCACTCCTCACAGTGTAGGAACTGAGAAGTATCTTTTAGGCAAAGTAAAGGCTGAGGCACCTTAAGGGCAGGGACTTCTTATCTTGCTTTTATTAGCAGTAGTGTCAACATGCACTAAAATGTGATGACCCACTCTCCTTTCTGATAAAAGGAGAATGACCTGCCTGGCATGGATGGAGAGAGAGGTGCCTGAGGCAAGTTACATTGTCACCCCTCATAATAACAGCAGGCATTACTGGAAAAAAGAAAAAAAGGCCAGTGATTTCTGTTTACCCATGGAGACATTTGACATTTTTTGGCTCCTGATGAAATGTGCTGGGAAGAAGGGAAGAAGGAGAATTGCAGCAGGAAAGAAATGTATACGGAAGGAGTCTGGCTTCATATGAGAGATTAGAAGACACAAAGAGATTTAAATCCCAGGCTTGTAACAGTGTGTTAGCAGAGCCCTAAGACCTTACCCTGGAGGGAACTCCACTTTCAGTCTGTTTTGTATTTAGCCTGTATTTGTTTAGAGCCAAGATCTCTGACATGGCTTACTGACTTTTCTAAAGGTGAGTTAAAAACAGGACTACCTGTAGAGTTGATAGTCTTTGAGGGTGGAATTAGAGAGATAATTACCCACAACTCAATGAAGGTGCATTTTCTCTTTAGTTAAATGTGTTCACTGACTTGGCTTTGCAGACAGAGCATGAGCACTCTTGGAAAAAGTTATAGTTATTTTGAAATGGTTGATATAATTTAAGGCTTTTTTAAGACAATAATTATATGGCTTGACCTGTCATCTTGAAATATGACTTATATGAAGATAACATTTAAAAAAAAGTTATACATGACACTTCTAGATGTCACAGAAAAAGATTTGAGTTTGTCTCATGTCTACCCTGGCAACATCCTTGAGTTATTATGAAGACCATTATATAAGAATTTTCTGTAGAATTTTAAAATCTTATACAAGCAATAACCCAACAAAAACAGTATGCAAGCATACAATTCTACAAATTATGCACACAAACAAGCACACACATTTGACAAATTGAAGATATTTTTAGAAATTTAACTTTCACATTTGAATTAATTTTTGATAAAACATTAAAAAAATTTTTATTTTAAAGATGAATACAATTCAGGGTTAGGTATCCAAATGGTCATTGTACAGGTAAAGTTTGGGCCTCACTTTGGTCTCTGCTTCACCTTGTTTGAGATCGGGTAACCCTTATTGATGAAGTGTGCCTCCCCTTCCCTGGCAGTTTACTACTACTGCAAATCCCTTTCTTGTAGTATTATGATAATTGTTCAGGGTCTGCTTATGAGTGAAAACATGTGGTATTCAGTTCTTTATTTCTGTGATAGATCACTGAGTGTTATAGACTCTAAATTCATCCAAGTTGCTGTAAAGGTCATAATTTTGTCCTTTTTTATGGCTGCGTAATATTCCATCGTGTATATGTACCACAAATCCAGTCCACTTTCGATGGGCAGCACAGTTGGTTCCACAAATAGATAAAACATATTTTAAAAGTGTATGGAATGGAAAAAATACTAAAAAATTATTTCTTAGTTTAGTGGTATTACCCAGGTCAAATCCATTAATAAAGTTTCCTGCCAGACTTTTCTTTCCTTATAATTAAGAGATTTACTCTCTTCTTATTTAAAGTAAGTAATTTAGATTCCTAGCACTGTCTGTCCTGTTCTGCATGTTATGAACCCTCTGTACAAAATTTGAGAGGAACAGATATAATCTGGTGATGTAGGGAGTCTTTAATGTCTCCAAAATGGCAGTTCTCTTCCCATAGAATAGAAAAGTATAGTAGTCACTTGCATGCAAATCCCAAATGTCTACAACTCAGGTTGGGTGGCAAATATTACATTTGAGTAAATGTGCATTAATGTGTTTTTTACCTTTTTGCTCAGTGTATGAGTTTGAAAAATGTTGACTGCAAGTATCAGAGTTCTCATTTAACAATGGATTAGGCGGTAAAGACATGACTTTTCCCATTCATAAGCTGTCTGGAAGAAGGGAGTTCATCTGGAGCAGTGGCTTAATGATGTGATGACTCGCTGGCACTTTCTAGTTTTCTGTGCTGCCATTCTTTAGCATGTGGACTTTTTGGTCCTCTGACTTGTAACCTAGTGATCATTGGGTTGCAACAGTGCCAAGTATCACATCCTCAGGTAACTGTGTTTAGGGCAGAAAGAAAAAGTTGGGATGATAAGATAAAATTTTTGTATTAGGAGGAAAATCTTCCCCATAAGTCCCCTAAGGTCACCCATTGGCCTGATCTGGATTTGGTGGCCATTCCTAGTTACAGGGGACACTGGGAAAAGAGGTACCTGGCAAAAGGGAATGAGATTTCCATGCCTGGTTTAGAGCTCATGATCCATTCCTTGGAACTAGGCTCTTTGTTGCCCTTGTCAGCAGGGCAGGAGAAAGAATCACTGTTGAGTAGGCAGTCAGTGGTTTCTGCCATACTCAATTAATATATGCATGATTGGAGATGGGATTTTTATGTTATTCCAGACTGGTCAAATGATATGGCCTCTGTTACCATATAATGCAACCCTTAGAGACAAATACATTTAAGAACAGGATTGGAACTTCGAATCATCTATTCAACACATTTAATTAGCACTTAGTATTCTAGGTTATTGCTAGAAGCAGGGGATATTGCAGTGAGTAAGATGGACAGTCCCTGAACTCATAGGGCTTATAGTCTAGTAGGACAGAGATTAGGAAATAGTTTCCAAATAGTAAGTAAGTGGTTAGAATGGGGGAAAGTATGGTTTGCTGTGCAGTGGATGAAAACCAACTAACAGACTCAGAGGGTCAGAGGCAGCCTCTTGGAGGGGGTTATATCCTTACTAAGTTTGGAGACAGGACTCAGCACATCTCAGAAAATGATGAATTGACCACCCTCTTTTTGTTTAGGTATTCTTGGAAATCAAGCCAAAAACAAATCTGCTGTTAGCGTGGAAACTGGCAACTTGAGGATTTTATGTGCTTTATGGAGCGGTGTAATTCAAACAGTAGCTCAGGAGGCAGCATAACATGATATAAATAGCATTCTCTTTGAAACTAGACGGATAAGGCTTCTGCCTCCATCTGTCTGTGTCACAAATGGAGTTTCTCTGAGCCTCAGTTTCTTATTCTATAAATGAAGATAAACATTGCAATGTAGATAGATTCAAATAGCAAGCACTGATACAGCACTTAATATGTATGAGGCACTTTTTTTTCGCACTTTATCTCATTTAATATCATTGTTAACCCTATGAGATAGGTCTTATTATTATCTCCATTTCACAGATGATGAAACTGGGCATGAAGAGGTTAGATGATGTACTCAAAGTTCTCCAGCTAGTAGCTGGCAGAGCTTGGGGTGTGAACACAGGCTGTCCTTTTCCTAAATCTGTGCTCTGCATTGTACTGAGAAACCTCTGTGTTGTGCTGGGGTAAGTCAACTGTGTCTTTCTGTCTTCTGCTGCTTTGGGATAATCCAGGTCAAACCCCTGTATTAATGTCTCTGAAGTACTCCACCACCAGTTACTAATTTCTGCCCTTACTCAAGTCAATATTTGCGTTCTCTTTAGAAATCTTGGGGTTGTCCTTTCTTTTTCTCATCTTCTATCTTCAGTCAGTTACCAAATCTTTCAGAAGCCTAAAATCTGACCCTTCCCTCTCATTTCTACTGCTTCTACTAGTTTAGGTTATCTAAAATACTTTCTTCCTGCAAAATTGTAGCAATTTACTAGCTGGTTTTATTGTTTCTGTTTTTCCCTTCTTGTCCATTTTTCCCTTTTCGTCTGTCTCTATTTCATGTTGCTGACAAAGTGATTTTTCTTGTTATTTGACTCTGGCTTGACTCAGTGTAGGTCTTAATTAAATGTATCCCTATTGCCTGTAGGATCAAAGTCTGAGTGCCACAGGTTTCCAGAGCACTATCTAACTTAACTAGCCTCCTCTCCTAGCTGTGACCCTCACTATATCCACACTTCCAGCTCTGTCTGTTTACTGTTTGTTTTGTCAGTGATACCCCTTCAACTTGTCCTTCAATACTCATTCTCCTTGCCCCCCAAATTCACATTGGGGCATTCCCTTTTCAGATTCAGCTCTGAAGCTTCTGCCTCTGAAAATTCTTCCCTTTCACTGTTCCTATTTATCATGTCAGTTTCTGGTCACTTTGTATTTGGCCATTGCATTGGTGTACTTGGTGTCTCTTTGATGGTTAATCCCTGGAAGGCAGAAATCCTGTCTGCACCTGTTTCTACAGAGCACAGTGCAGTTTTTGCCAAGAGAAGGCCTATCATAATACTTATGGAAGGGTTGACTGATGTCCTGGGAATATGTTTTTAATTTTGCATGGTGGATACATTTTAATTATTTCTTTGTGAGAGGGAGATCCATATCTCCCTCTTTTTATTTTTTTTTTGAGTCGGAGTCTCACTCTGTCGCCCAGGCTAGAGTACAGTGGTATGCTCATGGCCACCCCAGCGATGACCTCCTGGGCTCCAGCAATCCTCCTACCTCAGCCTTCCAAGTAACTGGAACTACAGGTGTGTGCTACCACACCCGGCTAATTTTTGATTTATTGTAGAGACAAAGTCTCACCAAGTTGCCCGGGCTGGTCGTGAACCTGTGGGCTCAGGCAATCCACTTGCCTCAGCCTCCCAAAGTGCTGGGATTATAAGCTGAGCCACTGAGCCCGGCTTCATATCCCCCTCTTTAAGAGGGAGATTCACGAATAAATATATGTATCTATATATTCACATACACACATATATATATAGTCATGTGTCAGTTAATGATGAGGATACATTCTGGAAAATACATTGTTAGGTGAGTTCATAATTGTGCAGACATCATAGAGTATATTCAAATAAGTCTCGATTGTCTAGCCTTCTGCACACAGCCTATTGCTTGTAGGCTACAAACCTGTACAAGCATGTATTCTGACCACTGTAGGCAAATGTAGCACAGTGGTGTTTGCATATCTAAACTTACAAAAGGTACAAGAAAAATATGATATTGTACTCTTACAGAGCCACTGTCATATATGCAGTCTGTTGTTGACTGAGATGTTATGAGGTGTCTGACTGTACATATGTATGTGTGGGCAAGTTACTCTGTGTTACCCAGCAGCACTGTCAGCTATTTATTTTACCTTTAAGGTGCCCTCTGGGGAAGCATATTTTTATTGGTTCTCTTAGATTAAGTTTATGAGGAAATAATATATATTCTACTATGTATTGTTTTGCATGTACTTTTCCCAATACTTGATTTTTTAAATCACCTTAATAACATTCACTTGTTAAAAGTAATCACATTGTACAGAAGGATTATGATGGAAAATAATAGCCCTTTACGCTATTCCTCCCCCAACCTCCCCAATTAGAAACGATTACTTTTTTAAACTCTCTTTTAAAAAAATTGAGATAGAATTTATATATCATACAATGCACCTCTTTTAAAGTATGCAATTCAGTGTTTTTTAAAATCAATTCACAAGTTGTACACCCTTCATCACTAAACCTAATTTTAGAATATTTGCAAACCTGCTGAAAGAAACCTTATACCCGTTAATCATCAATTCCTTCCACCCACCACCCATGCCTACTCCTAAGCATTCACTAATCACTTTTTCTGTGTTTGTAGATTTACCTATTATGGATATTTCATATAAATGGAATTATACCATTTGTGGCTTCTTCTTCCACCTAACATGGCTTTCAACTTTCATCTATGTTGTAGAATGTATGAGCGAGACCCCAGAAAAACCCAGAATTTTCTTTTGGAGAGTGGGCCCCATGTAGTACAGGCTTCCCCCACTAAGGTTAAGTGTTCTAGGAACCCATCAGCATCAGTGTACCCGCTAGTGTTGTTGTGAGAAGCTACATTTGGCTTCAGTGGATTTTTGTTTTGTTCTGGGGATTCTTTCAACACATTTGCCCATTTACTTATGGATGATTTACAAGTGTACCTGCGCACACTGGGCTGAGTGTTCAACAGTTTTTGACCAAAATTGGTATGACCCTCATGCACCACCTTCCCTATCCACCCTATCTCACCCTGAGTGGCTTTTTATGTTTTCCCGGATGAAAAAACTACTCAAAGGGAAGTGCTTTGCAGATATGGAAGAGGCAAAACAAAAACCACCAGAAGCACTAAAAGGCATCAAAATGGATGAGTTAAAAAACTGTTTTGAGCAGTGGAAAAAGAGTCTTGATAGGTGTATTGCATCAAATGGAGAGTACTCTGAAGGTGACTGAAACTTAAACATGTAAGAATAAATGTTTAAATTATTTAATAAATAAATTTCAATTTTTAATAAATAAATTTCATTTTTGAGGGGATCACCACTCATATAAGTACTTTCTTGTTTTTTAGGAGACAGGGTCTTGCTCTCTTTTCTAGGTTGGAGTGCAATGGCATAATCATATCTCACTGCAGTCTCGAACTCCTGGGCTCAAGTACTCCTCCCTCCTCAGCCTCCTAACTGGGACTGCAGGCATGCATTACCACGGCTGGCCAATTAAAAACATTTTTTTGTTGATATGGGATCTTGCTATGTTGCCTAGGCTAGTCTCAAACTTCTGACCTCAACTGATCCTCCCGCTTTGGCCTCCCAAAGTGTTTGAATTACAGATAACATTTTATTTCTTTCTGTGGCTGAATAATACCCCATTATATAGATCTACCATAGATTAGCTCATGGATATTTGACTTGTTTCTACTTTTTGGCTATTATGATTAATGCTGTCATAAACATTTGTAAACAGTCTTTTGTGGTTTTTGTGGGGACATGTTTTCATTTTGCTTGAACACATACCTGGGAAGTGGAATTGCTGGGTCATTTGGCAGATCTATGCTTAACTCTTTGAGGAACTGTTTTCCACAGTGACTAAGCCATACTGAATTTCCGCTAGCAATGAATGAGAATTCTAGTTTCTCTACAACCTTGTCAACACTTGTTACTGTCTCTTTTAATTCCTCTCATTTAATTCTCAAAATTCTGTTGGCTAAGAAAAATACTGGGCTTTTTTGATGAAAACTCCCAGTCAACAGACAGATTAAATGAGGTGCTTCATATATGTGTGAATGGAAAGAAAGAAGTGGTGTGGTTAGTTCAAAACGGCAAATTATCCAAAACTAATTTAAAAGTTTATAAATTAAACAGTAGACTATATTGGATGTTGGAGATAATATTTCTTAACCCTGCATTTAAAAAAATCAGTATGATTTTATCTTTTTTTGCCTGTTTTTTAAAATCATTGAGGTGTAATTCACCTAACATACAATTAATCATTTTGAAGTGTATGAGATGATTACTCTGATCATGCCTATTTTAGTGTCTCTTATAGTTATATTGTCTTTGAAAATATTTTCATGTACTTAAAAATACTCTTTTTTTTATTTGAAGAGTAGTACAAAGTTTAATCTCCCAGGTAGCCATCGATCTATAGAGGGAACAAGAATATAATGACCATAAAGGAAACCAAAAGTCACTTGTTTTGAAGTAATTAAGATGACTATGTTGACTTTTCTCTGTACTTTACGTATAGCCTTTTCAAAATTAGAAGAATGTGTCTTCCTTGTTATTCTGACATGAATATTTAGCAGTGCCATCTGTAACCCTAGGATCATACGGTAAATGTTAACAAGAAGCACTAGAACTTGTGTTTTCCCTGTCCTATTGTTTTTCTACAAGCTTGCTGACAGCTAAAATGGCTTTGTGACATTGTGCCTACAAAACTGAATTTTACATGTGTAGTTACCTGGGTAGGTGTAGAGTGTGTTATTTTAAGAACAGGACACAGTGACTGGATGTCATCAGTTACATCTGTTTTATAGTACTGAAGATTTTTTACATGTATTTTGAAAAAAATTACAAATTGGAATTTTATTCTAAATTGTATCTCCTGATATGTTTCTGCTAGGTGAAAATAACATTGTCTGAAAATATGAAACTTCTAATGTGCACATAGAATTGAAGATATGCTTTATATAATATTTTCAGGTTTCTCAAAAAACAAAAAAATCAATCTTAATCTTACTTTCTAGACACACATAATCACTGTGAATGTTTTGGCCTATAACAGGGGTTGGCAAAATTTGGCCTGCTACCTGTTTTTGTATGGCCCATGAACTAAAAATGGTATTTACTTTCTTTTTCATTTTTTGTTTTGTTTTGTTTTTGTTTTTGTTTTTTTGGGGTTTTTTTTTTGAGCTGGAGTCTTACTCTGTCGCCCAGACTGGAGTGCAGTGGCACACTCCCGGCCACTGCAGCCTCGACCTGCTGGGCTCCGGCGATCCTTCCACAGCCTTACAAGTAGCTGGAACTACAGGTGCGCGCTACCACACCCGGCTAATTTTTTGACTTATTGTAGAGATGAGGTCTCGCCAAGTTACCCAGGCAGGTCTTGAACCTGCGGGCTCAGGCAATTCACTCATCTCGGCCTCCCAAAGCACAGGATTACAGGCTGAGCCACTGAGCCCGGCAACTTTATTTTTTTATTTTTTATTTATTTTTTGAGTTGGAGTCTCACTCTGCCACCCAGGCTGAAGGGCAGTGTCATACTCATGGCTACTTCAGCATTAACCAGATGAGCTCAGGTAATCCTTCTGCCTCAGCCTTTCAAGTAGCTGGAGCAACAGGTATGCACCAACACACTGGCTAATTTCTTTTGATTTATTGTAGAGAGGCAATTTTGCCATGTTGCCCAGGTTCCTCTTGAATCCCTGGGCTCAGGTAATCCTCTCGCCTCTGCCTCCCAAAGTCCTGGGATTATAGGAGTGAGCCACTGAGCTTGGTGGTATTTACATTTTTGAATAGTTGGAACAAAATTATCAGAAGAGTATCATTTTGTGACAATGGAGAAATTCAAAGTTTAGTTTTCATAAATAAAGTTTTAATGGAACACAGCCATGCTCATTCATTTATATATTGTATTTGATTGCTTTCACGATAAAATGGCAGGTTGAGTAGTTCTAGGCCTTCAAAGCCTGAAGTATTTACTGTTTGGATCTTTAAAAAAATTACTGACTTTTGATCTATATACTTCAAGACTTTTTTGTATATTTGCGTGAGTATATGTGTATACCTTTTTAAACAATGGGGTCAACCTATGAACTTTTACAATCTACCCTTTTTAGTGTAGATATTGTTTACTAGTAACTTCTGTTGTATTCTTTTTTTGTTTGTTTATTCCATTGAGTTGAAATCTGAGGACAACTACATTGCTTTTTTTAATGCCTGTATTGTATAAACCTATTGGCTGTTACCTAGGAACTGTAATAATAAGAATAATAGTAATTACTCTAAGAGTTAGAATTGATTTAATTGTTTCATGAAATAAAGGTTTCTATTTTTAAAATTTTAAAATAATTTTTATTTTTTAACATAACCTGAATCATGAGGTAGGTAATCGTCAAGAAGGTCATCAAGGAACCAGGATCTTCCTAGCATTTGCTCAGGCAATCTTAGCATATAATTTCATTGAAACATGGCAACTAAATTTTGTTATTGCTGTGTGAAAAATTACCACAAAACTAAGCAGCTTGAAACAACACATGTTAATTATCTTATACTTTCTGTGGGCGAGGAATTGAGATCTAGCTTTTAGCTGGTCGTCTCTGGCTCAGGGTCTCTCACAAGGCTACACACAAGATGTTGGCTGGGGATTCACTTATTTCAAGACTTGACTGGGTTGAAGGGGATCTGTTCCCAGGCTCATTCATGCACTGTTGGCAGGCCACAGTTCCTCACTGTTGACTGGAGACATGAAGTCCTTGCCATGTTGGCTTCTCCATAGGATAGCTCACAACATGTCTAATTAGCTTTCCCCAGAGTATCTCTGGGGATGAGTGTGGGGGTAGGTTACAGTTCTTTTGTAACCTCATCTGGGAAGTAATATCCCATCACTTCTGCAGTATATTTGTTAGAAGTGAGTCACTAGGTCCAGTCTACACTCAAGTGGAGGAATTACAAGGGTGTGCATACCAGGAGGCAGGGATTATTGGGGCCTTCTTAGAGGATGCTTACATCATGTAGCATGTGGTTTCACTTAAAGGTGGTGGATAGACCTCAGGCATTGGCCCGGCAGGAAGGGGTCCTGACAGGAAGGGAAGGGAGAAAGGCTTTTTTATCAGGAAAACAGTACTAAATTTGCACTTTGATTTCATCAACTAGAATATGCCACATGGCCGTTCTTAGCTTCAAGGACAACTGGGAAAGTGCAAGCTTCCTGGGTGGGTACATTGTTGCTCAGGTCAAAATCAGGATTTTGTTGATAAGAAAAATTTTGAGAACAGATTCTGGGTGGGCAGCAGAAGGTATCTACTATACTTGCCTTCTAAGTTGGTGATAAGCGTTCCGTGAGGTCACCTAGCATTTGCCTAGTTTGTAATATGCATTCAATTAGGAGCAATATTATTATTACTTATGAATCATTTAATGTAGCTTTGGAAATGAGCTTGTTGTTAGAACAGGATCTCTGTGTGTTGATACTGAAGGAAGTAATATAGAAGGAAGAAAAAACTTATTGAGTATACAGTATGCATCAGGCATTTTTTGTTGTTGTTGTTTTCATTGGGGGTCTCACTCTTGCCCAGCTTGGGGTGCCGTGGTACAGTCATGGCCCACTTGAATTCCTGAGTTCAAATGATTCTCCTGCCTCAGTCTCTTGAGTAGTTGGGACTGCAGGTGTAGGCCACCATCCCTGACTAATTTTTTTTTTTTTTTAGCAGATCTCATTCTGTCATGCAGGCTGGAGTGCAGTGGCATATGGCACTGGCAATCATGGCTCATGGCAATTGTGGCTCATGGCAATCGTGGCTCATGCTCGTGAACATGGCAGTTGTGGCTCATGGCAGCCTCTACCACCTAGGCTCAGGCGATCCTTCCACCTCATCCTGAGTAGCTGGGACTACAGATGTGTGCCACCATGCCTGGTTAATTTTTTGATTTTTTTTTTTTTTCAGAGATGAGGTTTCACTATGTTGCCCAGGCTGGTCTTTAACTCCTGGTCTCAAGCAGTCTGCCCATATCTATCTCCCAAAGTGCTGGGATTACAAGCATCAGCCACCGTACCTGGCCCTGGCTAGTCTTTGATTTTTATGTGGAGATGAGGTCTCCCTATGTTGCCCAGGTTGGTCTTGAATTCCTGAGTTTAAGCAGTTTTCCCACCGTGGTCTCCCAAAGTGCTGGGATTACAAGCATGGCCCATTGCATCCTGCAGGTGTTTTATGTGTATGCATTAGCTGATTTCATCTTCATATTAAACCTAAGGTAGGTATTATTCACTCCATTTTATAAATAGGGAAACCAAGGCCCAGTAATATTAAGTAGATTGTTTAAGGAGCACTTTCTACGAGTGTGCCTTGAGTGGGTTAGAGGTTGTAGAGATAATGGACCCTTAATTCTTAAAGTGGGCAGGTGAGGACTGGGCCCTCCATTCAGCTCTGGACAGCTCTTCTGTTATACCAGTGTGCCTTGCAAATATAATTTTATACATGCTCCATGATGTGGAACATATTAAAATTTATTACTCTATCAATGAGTAGGTGGCAGAACGTGTATTTGGACCCAGGTGTGTATAATTCCAGAAGCTTGTCTCCTTTCCACTGTCAGGCTTCCTCTAGTCTATAGAACCAATGAGTTTTTGTTAGGCTGAAATAGGAGTTAAAAGGTACCTTCATTGAATACATAAAACATTATATTTATTTTATACTTATGTGTCTTTTTAAAATAGACATATTTTCTTGGATTATGAAGTTATTTAAATTAACATTATTTGATACCTAAGTATATAGTCTGAATGGAAACTTACTTGACCACTAGGTGTCTCCTTTTGGTTTTGTCCTTTCTCCTGTGCCACACTCTTAGAAGAAAACTGAAATGGATATAAGGAAGATTACACATCAAGGACACAGAAACATGAATGGGACATGCATTCTGATGATTCCAGTTACCTTCTTCATCCTTCACTCTCCACTTCTGTTCCTGCTTTGCTCATGGGCTGATTTTTAGGTAACATACTGATTCTCTGAATCCTTAGATGAGTCTTTGTATCTCTCTCTCATTTATAAAAGTGAGAAAGTAGAGGGAAATAACTTTTGTTCTCATCTAAATATGTTAGATAATAAAATAATTGTAACACATTTGCAGAGAATTTTAGGCACAATTTTTAATACAGTTATTATCGTGGGAATGCTTATGTTACTAGGCAGATATGATTGCATTATTAATATTAATTTTTCTGTTCTTAATATAATAATAATGTCTGTAATGTACATGTATTATCGCCTATAATCCTCATAGCAACCCTGCATAGTTAACTGTTTTTTCCTGATTTTAGAGATGAGGAAATTGAAGGTTAGAGTGATAGGTTGATTTTCTCCAAGTTTAATAGAGTTAGTTTGCTGTCAGATTTTCCTACCTCCATTTGGAAGTTGCTAATTCATTATAGTGGTAGGAAGATTTCGACTTATGAATATATTTTAAATTTCCTATAATTCAGAAAGTACTTCTGGAATCATGGTTTGGTTGTGAGTACAGATATCATTTTCTCTAGTTATCTTGCAGAAGCGAGCAGCATGCTGAATGTGGGCTCCCTTCAGGAAGGCTACAGGCTTTTTGCAGAATTACAAATTGTGTACACTCAGGGATCACTTCCTTTCACTTGCCTACAAATGCAGCACCTGTTATCATAGAAACTGCAGGGCATTTGACAGCTCGGGTTCAGACCTGGAGCTTCATAGAATGGAACATTCTTCTTATTCAATTAGAGGCACTCTAAAAAGGTGGGAAGGCACCTAGGCCTAGGGTTTTCTTTGAGACTGCTGGCTGATATGTTCTCTTTTACCTGAATTTAGATTCTGCATTAATTTCCAGATTTCTCCAATCGTCTTGAAAAAATATATCAACTCATGTTAGGTTTTCTTTAGTCACGGGTAATTTAATTGTGTGTAGAATCTCTCTAGTTGACTCCCCAGTTGTGGTGGTGATTTCTGCAGACCATAGGAAAATGTATAACAAATGTGAGATGAGAGAGTGTTGTCAGGCAGGGGGCACTTTCTCTGGGAAGTCGAGCTGGCAGTGGGAGCAATCCCCAGCACTAACAGGCACACCCACAAGATCTGCCTCCTACACTGTCACTTCTATCTCTTTGTTCCCCTTCCCAACTCACTTCCTGCCAGTGATTTGTGACATATTTCCTAGCAGATCAAATGAGCCCCTGACACCTGATTGCCGAGGGTTTCTTGTTTACAGTTGCTTTCCAAGGATACCTAGACAAGATGGAAAGCTTAACGCGCAGTAATTAAATTTGCATCTGCTCTGTGACAGGACTCAAAGGAGTTTTTTCCCCCCTTCACATATGAATTTCATTGTAGAGCTCCTACTGTCTTTGACCATACAGCATCTAAAAAAGGCAAGATGTGGACAGGTAAACAAACATTGGTTCAGTCTACTGCCTGTCATTATAATGATGAATATTAAATAAGATCCCTGATATCCCTTTCTTATTTGTTTTTCTACTCTTCACTTTCTTATTTAGCCAGATTTATAACTGATTTTCAGTAGAAGAGCTGTAGCTTGGAGGTGATTAAAAAAAAAAAATCTTTTTAAAAGAAAACAAATATTGCCGAACAATCTGGATTGGTTTAACACCCTTTGGATTGTACTTTTCTCACAAATGCTAATGTATAATTCAGCAAAGCCAAATACAATCTGCTGGTCGTATCTAGTGTTATTCACACTTGCTAATGAATAATTCCCTTTGGCTTTTATAGGGGAGCTCTAAGGAATGACTTCTGAGACTCAGATGGGTTATTATTGGGCTATTTGTCAGTGTCCTTGGGGCATTGTGAGCCAAAGCCCAACTTGGCTATCCACTCCACATACCTTCTTCAATTGTTTTGGGAAATGTGCAGTTCTCTCTGTCCCAGCTTTTTAGCCCTAGAACATTGCTATGAAAGAGGCTATAACAGAAAAGGCTATAGCAGAATTCAACTCCACTATAATTTCATTCATTCAGTTTCTTCATTGTTTCATTCAAATAAAGAAATACGTATTGAGCACTTTAAAAGCATTGTGTGTATGCAGAGGTGAGCTAGATTCATGTGCTGTGTCCTCATAGGGAGTGTAGGTTATGTACGAGAGGCACAGGATTCTGGAGGAGGATGCTCAGTGTCTTTTTGTCAAAATGATCTTCCAGTTTTCTCACCATGTTCTCAGATATGCTTTTAAATGCATATTTGCTATTTATGGAGTTGGGTGAGAGTTTCATTGCTTTGGGTAAACCTAAAATTGGATTAATCTTGGAACCACTTGCAGGATAAGTTCTGTTGCGTGATCTCAGATATGACTAAGTGATTCTTGTTCGTTTCTGTTGCTCTGAAGTCAGGAATGTGGCATGATCTGGCCTTACTAGCCAGGAGAGTCTAAGAATGGTGAATGTGAATTTATTTATGCCTGAGTGGTCTATATCCTGTACCTTAGCAATCATACTGCATAATGTATAACCCTGAGATCAGTGAGTATATTCTACCTTGGTGAGGAGTTTCCAGTAGCCTGTATCTGTTTTGGCTTTTTCTAACCAGTTCCTAGGTTTTCCTCTAAGAGAATATAATTTTCCTCTGAGCACATTGGAAGATTGTAGTTCCTAGCTTCCTTGCAGTTAGGTGGGCTCATGGGATTAGCTCTAGCCAATGAAATGTAGGTGGAAGTAAAGGGTATCATTTCCTTGTCAGGACATTAAGAGCTAGTGTGCCACTTGCATGCTTTCCCTTTCTCTGCCACAATGACTTTGGGGCCAAGTGTTCCAGACTGGCGTGTATGGGGGGGCTCTATTAGGTTGGGGCCGTGAATGACTGTGTGGAGTAGAGCCCATTCCCTTCCCCCTTTGACTCATATTGAATGGTAACTTGAGTATTAAGTCCCTGAGATTTAGGGGTTTATTTGTATCACAATGTAGCCTAATCTGTTGTTACTAATACAGAAGGGTCAGTACTGGAAGAGCTGTGTGTCTGTTATCTAGGGCCTGCTATTCAACATG
Source organism: Carlito syrichta (assembly GCF_000164805.1). Taxonomy (NCBI): domain Eukaryota; kingdom Metazoa; phylum Chordata; class Mammalia; order Primates; family Tarsiidae; genus Carlito; species Carlito syrichta. Next base: position 329,229 of record NW_007253864.1, on the reverse strand, counting down.
ATTTCAGCTAGCTTTGCAGAATGGAGTTTCTTTTTTTTAAATTGTACTTTGATCAAATTATAGTTGTATATATTTATGGGGTACAAAGTGATGTTATGACTTATGAGTACAATACGGAATAATTAAATCAAGCTAATTAATATATTCATTACCTCTAATACTTATTTTTTTGTAGTGAGAACATTTGTAATTTCCTCCCAGCAATTTTGAAATGTCTAATACTTTATTATTTACTGTTTACCACACTGTGTAGTATATCTCAACATAAAATACAAACAAACTTATTCCGCCTGTCTGATTGAGGCTTTGTGCCTTTTGGCTATCATCTCTCTGTTCCTCTCATCCTCCCAGCCTCTGGTACCCATCATTCTCGTCCTTGCCTCTTTTGCTTGTTGTTTTAGATTCCACGGATAAGTGAGAATTTGTGTTATTTGTCTTTCTGTGACTGAATTATTTCACTTAGCATAATGTTTCATCCATGTTGTTGTAAATGATAACATTCTTCTTAAAGGCTGAATAGTATTTCATTGTGCATGTATACCACATTTTCTTTATCCATTCATTTGTTGATGGCCACTAAGTTTGATTCTATAACTTGGCTATTGTGCATAGTGCTGCAGTGAACATGAGAGTTCAGACATCTCTTTGGCATATTGATTTCAAATCTTTTAGGTAAATTCCCAGAAGTATTTACTTGGATCATAATGGTAATTCTATTTTTAGTTTTTTGAGGAACCTTCATATAATTTCCTATAATGACTGTCCTAATTTACATTTCTACCATCAGTGTACAAGGGTTCCCTTTTCTCCACATCCTCACCAACTTTTATCTTTTATTTTTTTGACAGTAGGCGTTCTGACAGGTGTGAGGTGGTATCTCATTGTGGTTTTAATTTGCATTTCCCTAATATTTAGTGATGTTGAACATTTTTTTCATGTATCTGTTCACATTTGCCTGTCTTCTTTTGAGAAATATCTATTCAGGACCCTTTTCTAGTTTTTAATTGGGTTTTTTTTTCCCCTCTGTAGATTTGTTTGAGTTCTTCATATCTTTTGGATAATAAGTCTTTATCAGACTTGCAAATATTTTCTCTCAATCCATTAGGTCTTGCTTCATTGTTAGTTGTTTACTTTGTTGTGCAGAAGCTTTTTATTTTGATGTAATCCCATTTCTCTCTTCTTGCTTTTGTTGCCTGCACTTTTAAGGGTCAAATAAAAAAATCATTGCTTAGACCATTGTCATGTAGATTTTCCCCTGTGTTGTTTTCTAGTAGTTTTACAGTTTCAGGTCTTATGTTTAATCCATTTTGAGTTGATTTTAGTATATGGTGTGAGATAAGGGTCCAATTATATTCTTCTGTATATGGATATCTAGTTTTTTCAACAACATTTGATGAAGAGACTGTCCTTCTTCCAATGTGTATACTTGGCACATTTGTTGAAAATCAGTTAACCATACATGTATGGGTTCATTTCTGAGCTTTCCATTCTGTTCTATTGATCAATGAACCTATTTTTAGGTACCGTGCTGTTTTAATTACTGTTGCTTTGTAGTATAGTTTGAAGTCAGGTAGTTAGATGCATCTAGTTTTGTTCTTTTTGCTCATGATTGTCTTGGCCATTAAGGGTTTTGTGTGTGTGTGTGTGTATGTGTGTGTGTGTGCGTGCATGCGCGCGTATGTGGGGAGGTGGTTAGGTAGAAATTTTAGGGTTATTTTCTCTATTTCTATGGAAAATGACATTGGAATGTTGATAGGGATTGTAATGGATATGTAGATTACTTTGGCTAATATGGATATTTTATCAATATCTTTCATTTATTTGGGTCACCTTTAATTCCTTACATTAATGTTTTATAGTTTTCAATATATTGGTCTTTTATCTCCTTGGTTAAGTTTATTCCTAAGTATATATATATTTTTAGCTTTTATACATGAGATTATTTTCTTGGTTTCTTTTTTGGATAGTTCTTTGTTAGAGTATAGAAATGCTCTTGATTTTTATGTGTTGATTTTGTATCCTTCAACTTTATTGTATTCATTTATTAGTTCTAACAGATTTTGGGTGGAATTTTGGGGTTTTCTTTTTTCTTTTTTTGAGTTGGAATCTCATTCTGTCACCCAGGCTGTAGGGCAGTGGCAGCCACTGTGGCCTTGACCTGCTGGGCTCAGGTGACCCTTCCACCTCAGCCTTTGAAGTAGCTGGAACTACAGTCATGCATCACCATGCCCAGCTAATTTTTTGATTTATTGTAGAGATGAGGTCCCATCAAGTTGTCCAGGCTGGTCTTGAGCCTGTGGGCTCAGGCAATCCTCTCACTTCGGCCTCCCAAAGTACTGGGATTATAGGTATGAGCCACGACGCCTGGCTGGGGTTTTCTATATACAGTATAAGATCATGTCATCAGCAAAGAGGGACATTGACTTCTTTTCCAATTTGGATGCCTTTTATTTCTTTCTCTTGCCTGATTGCCCTGGCAGTACTCTAATACTATACTTCACTTTTATATTGACTAGAAGTGGTGAGAGTAGACATCCTTGTCTTATTCTGGATCTTAGAGAAAAGGGTTTTAATTTTTCACCAGTGAGTATAATGTTATCATATATGGCTTTTATTGTGTAGATGTACATTCCTTTTATAACTAATTTATTGAATTTTTTGATCATGAAAGGATATTGAATTTTGTCAAATGCTTTTTCTACATCTAATGAGATGACCATTTTTTTTTGTACTTTATGCAAAATGTAGTTTTGATTGGGAATTGAAGGATAGACCTAATTTGGGGACAGAAAAAGAGTTTGTTTCATCAGTTATCAAGGAATCTGTGAGAAATATCATTGGTAAAAACAGATAGTCATGGAAATAAAAAGGTAATTAGTAAGAAGGGACAGGGTTGAACTGAGGCTATCATAACTGCTATTAATGAATTTTGAATTGCATCTAGCATGCTTAATTGGTAAGACTGTGAGCCTGTAATTTTTCTCTTTGCTTATAGCTTATATCAAGGTCTGGCTCTTGAGCTAAGAATGGTTTTTATATTTTTAAAAGATTGTAAAAAAAATGAAGAATATTTAATTTGTAGCTCACAAAGCCTAAAGTATTTATTATCTGACCCTTTACAGAAAGACTTTGCTGACACTGGGTTTGTATCATTAAAATCTCCACAAACTATTAACAGAAAGTATCACACCTACTAAAAGAATGGAGACTTGGAAACGCTGTGGTTTTATTAATTTCTATCTTTTGGTCTAGCATGGTACACGGGAACTTAAACAAGCTTAGAACAATTTCACTTAATTGAATTGCAAACAGAACTTGGGTGATATGGAAGACATTTCAGAGGATGAGAATAGAAGAAGTCATGAAGGTCATACATAAGTCTGAAGGAATAGAACTATCCTTCTCTTCTTGTGAGTAATGTCATTTCTTGATTTGTTTAGACTTAGTAAGTATGGACATTTATGTAATTTTCATATTCGCTTTTAAATAAATGCCATATTTTGAAAGACTTTAAAGCTGTGAACTTGTACTCTGGCTTCAAAGTGTTCTTAGAGTTTTCTTTTTTTCCCAGGCTGGAGTGCAGTGGCTTGTTCATGGCCACCCCAGCGTTGAGCTGCTGAGCTCAGGTGATCCTTCCATCTCAGCCTTCCAAGTAGCTGGAACTACAGGTGCGCCCTACAATGCCCAGCTGATTTTTTGATTTACTGTAGAGATGAGGTCTCGCCAAGTTGCTCAGGCTGTTCTTGAACTTGTGGGCTCGGGCAGTCTCCTCACCTCGGCCTCCCAAAGTGCTAGGATTACAGGCATGAGCCACTATGCCTGGCCTAGAGTTTTCTTGTTAATCTATTAGGTGTTAATATTTTGTTTTCTCTTCTTTCCCTGGCAACATTTACCATTTTTTTTTGGCAGTTTATCCAAGGTTCTGTCCGTTTACTCACTCATTCTCTCACTCATAGGTTTCTATCCAAGAGAAGTGAAAACATGTGTTTATACAAAAACTTGTACACAAATGCTCATAGCAGCATTGTTCATAGTAGCCAGAAAAAGGAAACAAGCCCAAATGTTCGTCAGCTGATGAGGGTATATCCTTATAGTGGACTGTTATTCCATTAAAAAATAACAAAGTGCTGGTACAGCACCAAGGGTGGATGCTGAAAACATGCTAAGTGAAGGCCAAATATGGAAAATTACATATTATGTGATTCCATTTATTAAAAAATGTCTATCACAGGCAAATCTATGAAGATAGAAAGTGATCGTCTACGGGTGTGGTGGTAATCAGGAGTGAGTGCCAATGGGTGCAGGGGTTTCTTTTTGGGGTAAAAGCAAAGCTCTAAATTTAGAGTATGGTAATTATTGCTTAACTCTGTGGATATAATAAAAAATATTGAACTGTACTCTGTAAGTGGGCGAATTTTATGTTGTATGAATTATATCTCAAAGATTTAATAAAAATAATTGTGTGGTGGATTGCCTATTTCCTAGTGATGCTGCTGGTTATATACCCTCTTATTCAAGCAAAAGTCAGGATTTGAATCTCTTATATTTTGCCTTCTTGAACTAAGATCTTTTAAAAACAAAACTTACAGTCAAATCCCCTTTGACCCAGCTATTCTACTCACATGAATTTGTACTGACACATGAGCACAAGACATATGTATAAGAATATTCATTGTGGCATTATTTGTAGGGGCAAAACATAAACATCCATAAGCATCCATCAGCAGGGGACAGTTTAAATAAATTAAGGAAGATAATTATGTCAAAAGTGCAAGATATAGAATGCCGTGTTACTATTATGTAAAAAGCTTGCATATAGCTCAAATAAGTTGGAAAGATTCAATAGTAGTCACCTCTTTGGAAGTCAGAGAGATTGGATGGGTCTAGTAATAGAAGAGGGACAACCTTTTGCAGAGTTGGACTTTTTAAAAACACAATTTCTTTTCATAGCATTATTCATAATAGCCAAAGAATGTTAATAACGCAAATGTGTGTCATCTGATAAAAGGATAAGCAAAATGTGGTATAGCCATACATTTGTGTAAGTAGGGTCAAAGGAAATTTGAATATAAGTCAATTTTTCTTTGAAGAAGTCTTAATTCAAGAGGATAGTGTTCAAATATTGTATTTAACCTTTTAAAAAATTGATTTCTAGACTACAGCTCAGCAATCAATCTTGTATCTGTTTTTGCATACCCCTTTCCAATCCATGCAGAATAATTTGTTTTAAGACTCATCCCCCCAACCCACGCCCCTAACCACTAATGATACAGCAATTATGTGGTTCCACAGTCATTTTAACACTGTCTTCTAACCCAGCTGTGTGGTAGCAGTGTATCTGCAAGGCAGGAATGTGGTTTGTAAGGGACAATATCAGATTGACCACAATTATTTTAATATCTCCTGTGGAATGATAAATGAAGGTTATAGTTATAATAAAAGTAAGCCTATTCCCCTTAAGGTATAAAGAGTATATATGTAAAACACATAGACAGATGTGACTGCTTTTTTTTTTTTTAAAGATTCCGTCGTTGAGAACTCTTTTCTTTTTTTAAACCAGGAATAGGTTTTCGAAGTGGGCATTTATTTGATCCAGCCTGATAAAGATGATTAAAATATAAGATTTACAGCTGCTCTTCAGGAACTTACACTTTTTTGTTGTTGTTGGTATAATTGAAAGAGTTGTGACAATTAAGTTCATGATATCATTCTACAAAAAGTGCTACATACCTCAGTGCTGAATATCACTATGGTCACCTTCAAAGTACTCCCCTGGGAAGCTATGCCTCAATGCCAGTGCCTAATCCACCTGTTAAAGCAATTCTGGAACTCTTTTTCTGGAATGCCATCCAAGCTGTTGTCATATTACCCTTGATATCTGGAATGTCATGAAAATGTTTTCCTTTCAATATTTTCTTTGTCTTTGGGTTATGAAAAAAGTTATCGGGGGCCAGATCAAGTAAATAGGGAGGGTATGTCGATACAGTTATTTGTTTCCTGGCTAAAAACTCCCTCACAGACAGTGCTGTGTGAGCTGGTGCATTGTCATGATGCAAAAGCTCCTTTGGGACCATTTTTGCACACATCTTTCTCAGGTCAAGATTTTCAGTTAACATTTTTCTGTTTCTCTGTCAATGTTTATTTGGTCTGCTATACTTCTCACAGTCAGCCGACAATTTTGACGCTCAATCTGATGAATTTTTGCAATGTTTTTGTCAGTTTTGCTCTCTGCTGGCCATCCTGACCTCTCTTCATCAGTGTGTCAACTCTCCCCTCAGAAAAACATTTAATCCATTTGAACACTGCCATTTTCTTCATGACATTATCCCCATAAACTTGAACTAAGATGTCCCTGGTTTCACTTCCATTCTTGCCAAATTTAACAAGAAATTTAATGTTTGTTGTTCTTATTCAAGCTCTGACATTCTCACAATGGCATACAAAAACATGCAACAACAATAATGAACGCCATTCAGCAAGATACTGCCACATGCTGACACGAACACAGCTGTGAGACACTGATATACCAAGGTTATGAAATCTTACCGAGTTGTTTGTACATTGCTGCCCACGTAAGCACACAGTGGCAAGTTCTCAAACTTAATTGTCATTCCTCGTATTCTTCTAAGTTTTGCATTTGTGTTGCTTGCCTTATAATACTGACTTCATGCAACTTACAAAATATTTGCTGGCATTTTTCCTGGTCCTAGGAGGACCCATATTTTGTATTTCCTGCTTTTTATTATTTGGTACTGCTTGTGGTTTGTGTCCTTCTTATTTTATTGTAAATCCTCCAGCCAGCTTGCCCCGAATTTCACTTGGAAAGACTGCCACTATGAGAGGTGAGAGGTTAGTGTTCACAGTATTTAACACAGTGCTCACTAGTACTATAATTTAGCTATCTCTTCAGAAAAGAGTTCATTGGGCTATATGGCACCATTTCCTCAGCTGGGAAGTATAAGATTGTAGAAGCAGCTCCCCTTCTCCCTATATCTGAAGCTTTCTCCGATTACATGGAGCTAGGATTCCCATGCTATATTTCCAACTGCAGGAGAACTAGCTGCTCATGGGGCCTGCATTTTGTTTTAAAAGGACCACTTTCTTCATATTCCTGCTGCTTTCTACCTACTGACCCACAGCCAGTGGCTGCTCCTGCTGCATTTTCTCCATTTGCATCGGATGGCATCTTGTTTTATTACGATGTGGCATCATCGTTTAGTTTTTATATCTTGTGTGTATCATTAGAGAACACAGTTTGGAAGTATTCATGACTTGACCTCTATTGTGAATCCTTTTATAATCCCTCTTTCAGTGAGGCCTTATGAATTTTAAGTTTGGATGAATTCTTATTAAGTGATATAGACCCATCTAGTTGTACTGTTAGAGCCGTGACATACCATATGACTTTTTTTGAGTCAGACCTCCTCATAGCACAGCTGAGGTACACTGAGACCCAGAGAGTTTATTTCCTTCTTCAAGATTACACACCTATTTAATTACAGAGCTGAATCTGTAATTTAGAATTCCAGATCCAGAGCTTTTTCCATAAACTGAACTGACTTAAAAGCCCAAAGATACCTTGAATTTAAGGTAAAGAAATGGTGAATTAGACAAAGAGTGATACACAGCTTAACAAACTATATTCCATTAAAATACCTCAACAATGAAATACTTTGAAAATAAATAATACTGAGGCATTTACAATTTTTTTCACTTTCATTGTAATCAAAGGAAGTAATGTATCTTCTTTTAGTATATTTCTGATAGTCTTTAAATATTTTTCCAGGTAACATTTATAACAACTTACTCTTAGTAGGACAATGCGGCTGATAGTAATTCTTCCTTTTGATATCAGTGTTAGAGAAGACAGGTGATGCAGGACTGAAGAGGAACTTGTGCTAGAATAGCTATGGAAACGCCATCTCACATGGCTATGGGCAAACCAGAAGCCACGTCTTTCCTATGTAGAAGGGCTGACCTGTTACTATTGCTAGCTGTGTGTACAACACGTGTTAGAAGTAATTATTTTTAGCAGACTGACTAGGACCAAGATTAATAGCTCTTGAAAGGCTATCATGAAAGGCTGCCCCAACTGGCTTTTACGTTATTCTTTATTTATCCTGCTCTCATCCCTGTCACCTTTGGGCATCAGCCAAATGTCATTTATATGAGATTTGCCCCTTGGGTGTCAAAGTCCTCTCTTTCTTAATGATGGGAGGTGATTGGGCTGCGGGGCTGAGGAACTTGGACAGTTGACCTGACCCAGAGTAGAGTCCCTCCAAGACTGTGGAAGTCATAAGAACAGGACACTCACCCATGAGGGAGAAAGAACATGAGGGTATTCATCTGATCCAGGGGATTGAGGCATACTTGAGTAGTTCAAGGGCTATATTGTCAAGTCCATATATTTTAGTAGCTCTTCTGCTTGGAACATTTGGAAGTTTCTTATTCTGAAGACCCCTCCCCATTTTTTCCCCTAAAGCATCAACTGTTTCAAGGTTTTTTGGTTTTGTTTTGAGTTGAAGTCTTACTCTGTCACCTAGACTGGAGTGCAGTGGCCGATTCCGGCCGCCGCAGCCTCGACCTGCTGGCCTCCGGCGATCCTTCTACCTCAGCCTTCCAAGTAGCTGGAACTGCAGGCACGCACTACCACGCCCAGCTAGTTTTTGATTTATTGTAGAGATGAGGTCTCGCCAAGTTGCCCAGGTGGGTCTCGAACCCACGGGCTCAGGCAATCCACTTACCTCAGCCTCCCAAAGCGCGGGACTACAGGCTGAGCCACCGAGCCTGGCTAACTGTTTCAAGTTTTATAAAACTTGGAAATCTCCTTGTGGTGGACATCAAGTTAACTCACACATCCCTTCTTGCCTCCTTTGTCATGGACTTTTCAGGGCACATATCTGCCCCAAATGCAAATTGCATTTCCTCAGCCTCCCCTGCAGCTAGGTGTTGCCATGTGACGTAAGAGGAGGTATCCTATGGTAGTTTCTGGGATGTTTCCTCAAGAGAACACTGGTGTGTGCCCTTTGCCCTTTTACTCTTAGGTCTTTTCTTTTATCCTGCTGTCTGGAATGTAAATGCTGCATTTGGATTTTGAAGGTGAGGGCCAAGCCTTAGAGTGGTAGAAGGGGCTTGGTTCTCTGAGGACATTGTGAGAGCCATCATACCAGCCTGGTTAAGCCAGTTATTTTGGATTTTTGATCACTTTTAGGCAAATCTAAATCTAGATAATACCGTATTTCTACACACTGCAGGAGAGGAAATATCCCAAGCCTTTAGATTTCCTTCTTCTTTCCTAAGAATTAATATTAAAATTTAAACAGATTCTTCTCTCCTTCAATTCCTATTTCTTTCTTTTATTTCCTACAAATTAAAACAACCTACGAAAAAAGATAATGCATTAATTTATTTAAGAACTAAAGACATGAGAAATGTATTAGAATGAGAACTATATGAGAGAGAGAGAGAGAGAGATTAGCAAGAGTGTTAGAACAGAAAATAACACATTGAGGAAGGTGATATCCAGGACGGATCTGAATGGCCTGTAATAGGTCAGGGAGCTCTCACCACCTTTCAGTGTTGGTGGCAGCAACAGCGTCTTTTCATAGATTATTTGAGGGCCGTAGGGACTTAACTTCATCTGCTTTCTTAAGGCCTTGGGGAGCTTTTTAAAATTTCAGGTTTCAAATGTCAAATCTCTATTCAGTGCTTTCAGGTCTCCTGCATGATACTGCTGTTTATATTTTGCCAGACTCTTTGGTCTCTGGCCGTAATGTTTTCACGAGGTCGTCTTTCCTCTAATAGTTATATATCTTAGATACTGTGTACTATATTAGCTGTAGTGGGCTACAGATTTATTTTATTTTTATTATTTATGTATTTATTTATTGGGCTACAGATTATTACTAACACCCTTTTAAAAGAAAGATGCTGAGATGTATAATTATTTTTCATGATTTTTTAAACTCTTGAAAGAGAAAAGCAACTATTTGGTTCACTGTGCTCATTAGCATTTATAAAGTGAACTGAGAAAGAGGTTTTCTGTGCAATGTTTTTTCTTGCTGTTTCTTGCCTTTTAATTTGAAGAATAGCAGGATCTTGTCTTTTGTTCACACGAGTAAAAGTCCATTCAGCTGGAAAAAGAACAGTGTGCTCTTTGTGTACTCAGAGCATTTGAATGCTTTTGGTCACACACTAGTTGCTGTTTAACTACAATAAAATTGTGACCAAAGGAGATAAACATTTAAAGGATAAATGACAGGGCTGTTAATATGAAAGCAAGTTTTGTGGCATGTTGTTTTTAGCTAATAGGTATATAGCTAGAAGTCACGGAAATGACTTTTAAATCTGAAACTGAGTGAAGCCTTGTGTTTCCAGCCAGTTAAGACAATGTTGCTGGATATTAAACATTTTTTAAAAAACCGATAAAAATTGTATATATTTATGGTGTACAACATGATGTTTTGACATGTATACATTGTAAAATGGTTAAATCAAGCTAATTAAGATATGTATGTTTCACATACTTTTTTGTGTATGGTGAGAACATTTATAATCTACTCTTTTAGCAGTTTTCAAATATGCAATACATTGTTATTAACTATAGTCACCATGTTATACAAGAGCTCTCTTGAACGTTACTGTATATATTTAATGACTGATCATTTTGTGTTTTAAAAATCATTTGAACATGTCTACACTGTATTTGGAAACTTACTGGAATTTCATTGATGTGTTTATTAAGTTTGGCCATGTCATTTATATGTATATATTAATATCCATATTAATGTATGCACATATTCATATTAGTGTATACATAAATTAATGCACATTTATAATGTGTGTGTATATAAAATACCCATGTATATTATCGAAGAAGAAAGCCTTTATGACTTTTATAAGTCTGTGAATTCTGAACTTGGTCTATCTTTATACCTATAAAGCATTGTGATTTGCCTGATTTGGAGGAAAGGCATTTTGGGGAATATCCTTTCTTTATAGGAATAAAAAGGACAAATCCCAATCCCTTTTTCTTTTTTTCTCTTTCTCTCTCTCTGTTTTATGCAGTTGAAATCTGCATATGACCCTTTGAGAAGAGCTGATTATGGTGAGGGTGCTTAGCTGTTGGAGGCCTATTTATTTTCTGGGGTGTGAAATAAAGCTTTTACTTGTCTGTTGTTGCAGAGTGCTAGGGTGTGTTTTGCCTTGTCTGACTGTTCTATTGGATTATTCAGCCTTTTTCTAGGATAGCAAAAAATGAAATCAAGGTATATTTTAAAATGTCTTTTACTTTTATGTAGTCACATTTCATTATGCAACAGGAGTTCTAAACTTTGCCTACATACCAGATAGGTGTAAGATGATGAATGAAAGCTGAAACTATGTCTTAGTTTAGGGAGGTGGCACGAACTGGTGATTCTAGTAGTGAAATAAGAAGTATACATGCTACCTAAAAGTACTCAGGTGCAGTGTATGAATGTGAGCCCAGTGTTGCAGATATTCTGAGTTTTCAGAAGAAGGTGAAATGCAGATTTTTATTTGAAAGCTCTTATTTTAATGACCTGACTGTGCATTGAAATTAAGACCTGTATCGTGCAAGTGTACCATAGCTACAGGCTAAAAGGAATGGAGGGCCTGCCTTTTGTGATCTCTTTTATTTGGAGAGGTTATGTAACCATTGTAAGCAGAGGAGATGTGAGTATTCCCCTTCAGAGAAGTTGACCAGTCCAATAAAAAATATATAGGTTGACATTTGGAAATATCTGAATAAAAGGTCAAGTTTCCATCATAGTGCCCTACAGTGAGACCCACCAGTGGACAGATGAATTTTCTGCACATTCAGCTTCTGATCTGTTTTGTATTACCTTACTTGAAATTAGGAACTGGTAGGCAAGGATTATCAAACACTGAAGAATGCCTCAAACAGGGGTGACAGAATACAAAGCAAAGAAACAGATGAAAAGGAACCCAGAGAAATAGGACAGTGTGGAGAGTGGAAGACAATTTCAAAACTTCAAAACAAATTAGAATTAATATTCTTAGAGAGGTGAGATAAGATATTGCATTCATGAAACAGAAGCAAAATGCTAATAAAAGAAACATTAACATTATTTTGTTTCTTGTGATAATGCATTGTGGTTTATATATATTTTAAAGTTGTCCTTAAATATTAGAGATATATACCAAACAGTTACACTTTAAATATTATGATATATTTGAAATAATTCAGGAAAAAAGAGTAAGGTGGGAGATATATTTAATGAAATTGACAAAATGTTGATAATTGTTGAAGCTGTGTGATGAATACATATGGCTTCATTATATAATTCTCTCTACTTTTGTTTGTTTGAAGTTTTCCATTATAAAATTTTAAAAAAGGGATCATTTATAGAGCAAGAAAGAGCTCTGGAAAATTTAAAATATGGTAGCAGAAATAAAAACTTCAGCAAGAAGTATTAGAAAATAAAGTTGAAGACATTTCTCCAGAAAGTATAACAAAACAAAACAATGGAAAATAAGAGAAGAAAGATATGAAATTAGAGAATCAGTCCAAGTGGTCCAAAATTTAACTTTAGGTGTTATAAAATGAGAAACAAAATATCAGAAGGGGACACATTATCAGAGAAATAATATCAAGTAATTTCCTTGACCCAAAAGACGTAAGTTTCCAAATAAGAGGGGCTATTGTGTGTCCAGCACATAAGATGAAAAATGACCTCAATTTTGGCATTTTATTCTGAAATTTCTAGACCCCAGAGGAAAAAAGAAAGTCCCAAGAGCTGACATGCAACTTTCACTTCTGTTCTCAGCTAGGCTGAGTGCTCTAGGGTCCGAGGTCTCTCTGGACCAACTACTTCAGATAGTTAAACTCATCTTTTGTTTGGTTAGGACTATGGTGATTGCCTGTCTATTGGGATTGTGAGAAAGGATTTGAGGTCTACCTGTGCTTATAGACATCCAACTAGTCTTCTTGTAATTCTCGATCATTTCTGGATGATGGCATGAATGAGCTCACTTCTTATTGGTCTTCCGCCTTTTAACTTCAATCCCTGCTCTGCCAGTTAGGCTTCAACTTTTGCTGTTCTCTTACATTAGGTACCACTTCCTTTTCATCCTAACAAATATGGGGTTGATATCGCTCATTTGCTGTTATCTTTTCTCTCATTCTCTTTGTCCTTGAAGATTTGTGGTGGTTGTTTTGGTTGTTTTGTTTTAATTTCTTTACAGGCATTTTCTTTTGGAAGGAACCAAGTGCATGTTTTGAATCTACCATGTTTAAATGGAAATTAATTTGCTGTGTTAATCACTAATTTGCATATTAGAGTTTCTTTTTCTAAGGTTTATTTGAAAATCAGATTAAACTAAGAAAACATTTAACATGTAGAAAATTGTTTCTTCCTTTTTAAAAAAATTATTTTATTTTTAACATGTGGGGTACAAGTGAGGGTTAGGTACATACATGGTCATGATACAGGTAAAGTGTGGGTACCCTTATTGATGTTGTGGGGTACAATTCAGGGTCAGGTATACAAATGGTCATTACGGAGGTACCTTTGTTGCTGAGGTGTGCCCCCCACCTCCTCTGGCAGTGTCCCACTACTGTAAATCCCTTTCTTATGGTATTATGATAAATGTTCAAGGTCCACTTTTGAGTGAGTACATGTGGTACTCAGATCTGTTTCTTCCTTTTTAAAGTCTTCCTTTTATACACCACTCAAATTGGTTTATTTCTACCTTCTCCAAAATACTGTAGCCCTGGAATTCTCCTGGTCAATTTGGTAATAAATTCTATGCTGTTTTGGGTCTTACTCTAAACACTTAGTATTTGCTTTGTCACCCAACTAGACTAGGTAGCCTGTGAACACAGGGAGATATCTTAGTTTGTTTATGTATTCCCTAGGCTCCTGATGGATCTTAGTTTAATAAATACTTGCTGATCAAAGTATACTGCTAAAATTTTTATTACTTTGTTTTTCTCCGTGACTCTGTTTCAATGTTTTTGCAGCTCACTGCTTAGAGATCAGTAGGAAGGAATTTATAGTGAGTAGACTTTGGAGATAATATTGATAAATTAAAAATGTCATTGGTCTATAGCTTCAAAGGTATTTTATAAAATTGCAAGTTTTCTATTATATTTAGAAGGAGAAGAAATGGAGACATGGCTAGTCATTATACTGAGGGAGGGGACATCTGGACTTTGAGCTCTAATTTTAGGCTTCCAATGACAGTCAATTTCACAGTGGGTTTGTTTAATGACTTACCTGTAAACAGGCACTTCTGTTTATTTTGAGCTCTTGCCTTTTAGTATAGGGTAGCTACAGTTGTTCAGAGTATGCTTCTCTTGTATAAGTAACAATGCTGTCATTTTCTCTGAAGTCACCTTTTTTGTATTAAAGAAACTCTTTAATAGTTCCACATATTCCATAGTTATGCATTTCTGTGAGTGCTTACTGACCCCAGCACAGTGTTTAATAAATTATTGAACTTTGAAGAACCTTTGAGAAGCAAGGGCTTTATGTGACTGAGCAGCAGACATGAAAAAACGCTATCCTCCAGAGTATCTAACAGACAGAAATAGAGGCTTGATCAGACAATATAAGCACCGAGTGAATGATGGTAATACCATGAAATATTTACACCCATAGCGCATGCTAGGGTGGGGAGGAAAGTGTGTGGGTTTTTATCATTTGGGGTTGAACCTGATGCCATACAACTCACCACCCTATGATCTTAAAAGCAAAACCAAAAGAAAGGGAGAGAATGAGAGAGAGGAAGGAAGAAAGGAAAAGGAAAATAAAGAAAGGAATGATGAATATTGAGTTGGTGATGTTTTGTTGTTTGCATTATCTTATCACAAAAGCAAGGTTCCCTTTGTAGACAGCAACCTTACTAAGAGTCAAGTTTTAATCAGTCCTTAACAGAAACTAAAGGTATCTGAAATGATTTCTTGCTGCTACAAACTTAAAGTTTTAATTTAATCAACATCTGATGATTTAACTTGTCTCAAAAGCAATTGTTTTATTATCTGCAAAAATGAAGATTGAATAGCAAAGACCCAAATAGTCTACTATGGTTTTACTTTTGAACATAATATGCTTTTTATTTATTTTTCCATGGAATGCTATTTTAAATTGGCTTGTGGTTATTTCTTTAATATTGATTCACTGAGAAATTTAGCATAATGAAAGTGTCTCTGTTACTTAGGAAAGACTTGGAAGACATTTAGGCCAGCAAATATATTTAGAGAATTTCTGATATATTCCAATATAGAAAAGGGCTAAAACAAATGTATCAGACCAATTTGTTTTCCCTCTGCCCAGTATTTTATATGTAAATTTTTCTTACAGTGATACACCTTTTAAGATTTTATGATGTTATGTAATATTAAAATAGTTATATGGATGATGAATAAAGTGTGACAAGAAATAATTTGCTTTATTGAATTTAATTTCACTCATGATTCATCTAAAAATCCCACAGATTGTATTTGGGGGATATTTTAATATAATGTGTCTATTTTTTTGTTTTTTAGTTGTGGAGGAAAAAATTGAATCATATATTAATAAGGATGCTCAGACTGACCATAGGCATTGGCCTTTCAAGAGGATCATCTGGCTTTAGGGGCTTTGGTTTCTGTCATTAACTCCCAGATGTTTGATATGTGTTAGGCTAACCTAGCGCACGATCACCATGACCCTATGATCACAATGACCTAAATTGGCAAGTTTCTGTCACTTGTGAAGTCAGAGCAGTAATGTGGGAAAGGAAGCTCTGGAGAAACTCTCTTTCGCAACTGTAATCTTTTGTCTAGATTATAAGTAAGGGAACTTTTAAAGGACTTTGTTGTTTGTAATGCAAAACCATACTGCATAAAAAAAAGTTTATACTCTAAGTACCCAGTATTAGTGAAACATGGTATAAAAAGAATGTATCAAGTTGAAATGGCAGAAGCAAGATATCATTTGTATATTTTTTATTTTTGTTGCTAAAATGATGCCCTGGAAAGAATTGGGATTTTCATGTTTGAATGGTATAGAATTAAATCCTGTCCTGCCACCTACTTTTTTGACTTCTGTCTCAATTTTATCTCTCAAAATAGGGTTAATGATAATTTACTTTGCAGATTTGTTAAAACTTCTAAGCATTCAGCACAGTACCCAGCATGTGGGAGGCACTCAATAAATATTAGCTCCTTTCCCCTTCCCATTCAGTTAAACCAGAGATGTTTTATCTACGAGGTAAGACTTTTAGAAATTGAATTGAAATTCTGGAAATTGATGGAGGGAATGAGTTAGTGAACCAGAAGGGGATTGAAGGCCTATGGATAACCACGTGAAAAGGTGAGAAGTGGTGTGTGGATGTTCGAGGGAGGGAGGGTCTGATGGACAGTTGGACAGAAGAGGAAAGGTAGGCCAAATTCATTGACTTATAGAGGCAACAGTGATGTTAGTGATTTGAACCATCATCTGAACTTCCAGTTACATTTTCTCCTCAAAAATGGAGCTGAGAGTATAGACAAAGTTGATAATTTATTTTTTCTTGCACTCTTCTTGAACATCTCATTCTTTTTAAGTGCAAAACATTAGAAATATTTTATCTGATGTATCTGTTCTCGTATTTTGTTTTTGACCATAATACTTTCAGAGAGCATATATTGCTAATACTTTTAATACGATTGGTACCAATATCAGATTTTTAGGTGCTACCCATGTATTTATTTTGAAGATTTTAACTGAGTCTTATGAGGGGGACCTAAAAAATCCCTGGAATTATTTTTTGGAGGGCGGTTCCTTGTAGTCTAGACTTTCCCCACTAAGTTGTGTTCTTGGAACCCATTGGCATCAGTGCACCAGCTAACATTGTTGTGAGAGGCTGTATTCAGTGATTTTTTTTTTTTTTTAGATTCTTTCAGCACATTTGCCCATTTTATGATGGGTGGTTTGTGAGCAAGCCTGCTTACACCTTGCTGGGTGTTCAGCAGTTTTTGAGCAAAAACTGCATGACTACCATACTCCACCCTCCCTATTCACCTGATCTCACCCTGAGCTACTTTTTTTTTGTTGCCCTGAATGAAAACATCTTCAAAGGGAAACATTTTGCTGATGTGGAAGAGGTGAAACAAAAAATGGCAGAAGCACTAAAAAGCATCAAAGTTGACGAACTCAAAAACTGTTTTGAGCAGTGGCAAAAGCGTCTTGATAGGTGTATTGCATCCAATGAAGAGTACTTTGAAAGTGATTGAAGTTTAAACATGTAAGAATAAGCACACAATTTTTAATAAACAAATTCTGGTTTATGCCTGCCCCCCTGCCTCCCGTATGTATGTGCAGTGCTGTCCTCTACTCTGGAAATTCAGTAGTGACAGAGACTGGAGTCTCTCCTCTTATGAGGTTGACATTTTATTAGAGGAAAAAAGCCAATAACAAGTAAATAGTATTTAAGGTAATAAATTAGACTATGTCTAATAGTGGTAAGCAGTATGGTGTTTTGTTTTGTTTTTTTTTGAGTTGGAGTCTCACTCTGTCGCCCAGGCTGGAGTGTGGTGGCACACTCATGGCCACCCCACCGTCAACATCCTGGGCTCAGACGATCCTTCTGTTTCAGCCTTCCAAGTAGGCAGAACTACAGGCACACGCTACCACACCTGGCTAGTATATTTTTATTTATTTATTTATTATAGAGATGAGGTCTTGCCAAGTTGTCCAGGCTGTTCTCGAACCCGTGGACTCAGGCAATCCCCTCACCTTGGCCCACAAATTGTTGGGATTACAGGCTCTCGAGCCACCATGCCCAGTCAGCAGTATAGTATTTTAATGACTGAGGGGAGGGGACTACTTTAGATAGAGTGGTCTGAGGTGGCCTTTGATGTGAAATCCAAAGGATGACAAGAACATTCATTCCAGCCACAGGAACAAAGCCTGGTGTGCTAATAAGCTTTGCATGTGAGAGGAACAGAGGTGGTCAGGGGCCAGAATTTAAGGAGAAAGAGACAAAAGGGAAGAGTGAGGACCTATCATGGTAGGACCTTCAGGCTGTGGTAAAGATTTAGGTTTTCTTCCAAGTCCAGTAGGAAATTATTGTAGAATTTTAAGATGGGGAGTGTGTGTGTGGCGTGTCCTGCTCTGACTTGCATTCTACAAAGATCTCTCTGGCTGCTCTGTGAGGAATATCAGGGGGCCAGAGTAGAATTAGAGAGAAAAATGGGGAGAAGTGTGTGCTGATGACTTGACCCAGGTGGTGACTGTGGAGATGGACTGAAAGGGAAGGATTTAAGATATTTTGGAAGAAAAGCTGACAGGATTTACTTTTAGGCTGGATAAGGAGGTTTGAAAGGCAAGAGGAGTCAAGGATAACTTCCAGGTTTTTAGACCAAGCAACTAGATTGTGACCATTTACTGAGATCAGAGGATTGAGGAAGGGTAGGTCTGGGGTGAAATCAAGTGTGCCCTCTTTTGGGTAGTCACATAAAGAGGCTGTTGGGGAGGGGGAATCTGAAGGTCAAGACTGAAGATAGAAATTTTGAGAGTCATTCAGTACATAGTTGGGTGAAAAAGCCTTGAAACTCTCCTCTTCATAAAGTGCTGTTGTTCTTTAGGTTGTAATGAAGTTTTAGGCTCCAGCTTTTCTGAGCTGAAGTGTTGTTCCTTCACCTTTTCTGGTCTGTGTTGTTCCTTCACCTTTTCTGGACTCTGGGTTGCACTGACAGATTGTCTCCAAGCCTACTTAACGTGTTCCTTCTAGGCAAAAGCAGGAGATGACACACACCACGAGCCATACATTCCATGACAGGCTTGTAAGGAACGAGCTAATCTCACTGTTCTTCCTGCTACTTAAAATAAAGACAATATTGATTTTATAGTAGCAGCTCAAGTTCTAAGGCATGATATTGATTAAACGTGATGAGAATTTTTGGGGTAGCCTTCTAGACCTGCTGCTACAGGGTGTCTCCTCATTGGGCCCGGCCTCTGGGCTGACCTCCACAGTTATGTGGTGTTTTTCTTAGAGATCCTTGCCCCTGTTTAGTTCAGGCACTGTCCAGAGCATTTATTTTACCTGATGCATGGCTCAATCAGTCTATTACCTTTAATCTGATCCTAAAAAGATAGGAAAAAAAATATAGGAACCTGACTCTTGTTCTTAGTACATATGAAGACTAATTTTGACACTGTTTAGAATTATTTCTTATCAGTAGCAGTAGATTTCATGTTGACTCTTCTGCTGTGAAACTTCCTGTTAAAATGCTATAATAATCTGACTTTCCTTTTTTTTTTTTAAATGCTACATTGGAGCAAGTCTTACTTTATGGATTTTTTTTTTAAACAGGTGAAGGTACTTCTTTTCAAGATGTCATTATTAAGCCCATGGGCCTCCTCAGTTTTAATGTGACATTAAGGAGAATAATTTTCTTGTGGTTATTGTGATATGATACATTCAGTGTCCAAGTCAGCTTTTATAACATTTACGAATCAGGTTCTGAAGATATCTTGAACAATTTAATAATAATCAGGTGATATATTGCTCACTGGCCTGAATTATAGAAAGAGTTCCCAGAATTCATCTAAAAACAATAGTTTCATATAAAAAAGTTTTGACTCTCTACTGTAATAAGATTCATATATTTTCCTCCTGTGTCTGATAATTCTGACTGAATTGTTCATGGAGTTGATGTGAGCATTAAATGAGTTGATATAGGCTAAGCCATTTACTATAGTGCCTGACACTTAGTAAATATTCAATTGATGTTAGCCATTATTAGTTGCTATAATGTGATGTTAGTTTCAAACTCTTTTTACATTATCCAGCTCAGGCCTAGGCATACAATATAATATTTAGGTAGATGCTTAGTGATTGATTGATGTTTCCAGCATTTGGGATTTCCTTCCACCCTTCAACAGCATAGCTTATTTTATGTCTTTTCTAAAATGGTCTAGAGCCTGATGTCTTTTGATCCTTCACATAGTCACACTCAAAAGGAGCTGTGTGAATTTTGACCATGTTCACATCTACCTGTTTTCTTTGTTATTTGCCAGATAGGGCTCAGGTTTAAGTACTTTGCAGTTAAAAGCGATAATAAATGTTAACATTCCTAGTACAGTGCCTGGCACAGAATAGGTAAATGCCATTTGACTCAGA
Organism: Carlito syrichta; assembly: GCF_000164805.1. Lineage (NCBI taxonomy): Eukaryota > Metazoa > Chordata > Mammalia > Primates > Tarsiidae > Carlito > Carlito syrichta. The sequence goes on along the minus strand of NW_007253864.1, from coordinate 309,096 downwards.
ATCAGAGCTGCTGGCCAATTCTGCCTCTTGGGAGACAATACTGGGGAGTGGGGTTGTGGCTTTTTTTGAAGTAGGTGGTGAAATCATTTTTTACATTATTCAGCACAGGCCTAGGCATACAATATAATATTTAGGTAGATGCTTAGTGATTGATTGATGTTTGTTTATTTTTATTTGGTGATACCAAAGGGATCTAATATTTCTTTTAATTTTTTTTATGCACAAAGGGACAGCTCTGTAGCAAGACTATAGTGGAATGGATAGACAGCTTTGTAAGTGGAGAAATGGCCTCTTTTTGGCTTATGAGCACAGAATCATTTTGGTTTATGAGTGGTCTATGAGTCATGTGAAATATGCATTTAATCTAGACTTGTGGCCTGCTGGTGAGGCTGCTGCTTTTTTATGATCTCAAATGTCTTGTCCATGTCAAAACTTGCCTTGTTTCTTTTGTTTACTTTGAATCAGGAGAATGTTCACAACCACACTCGAAATTCCTCCTCAAGTGTGCATTTGGTCACATCACCCCTGGCTACCACTAGTACATGACTGTTTATTTTGGATGTCCTTTTCTGATGTTCAGCTAATTTAACCCACAATGAAGTTAATCCTTGCTTCTTTGGAAAAGTACAGATTTACTTATTAGCTGCTTTCAGAGACATTTGCATTTTCATGAAAGTGAGTATATAATTCCATTGACTTTTGGACCCAGCTCCCCACATATGCAGTGGATTCCTTTTAAAAGCCAGTATTCAGAGCAAATCAAAACTGTCCTGAGTTATATAAAGTTCCCTTTTAGATTAATAATGAACATGTCTATGACACACATGGGGAAGTGGTGATGAATATTCTATTATATCCATTTATCTTTTCTTCTCTTGAGTGAGAGAGAGAGAGAAGAAAATCAAGCTGCTTTGGAATTCAAGTTTTCACTTTTTATACATTTACTGCGTACTGATTAAAAGCATGGATGCCAGAGCCATACTACTAGGGCTTGAGTACTGGTTCTGTCTATTAGAAGTTGTTTAACTTTGGGCAGGTTTCTTAATTTTTCTGTACCTCAGTTTCATAATCTGTCAAGTGGGAATAATTATAGTAATTACCACAGAGGGTTGTTATGAGGATCAAATAAGTTAATTTATGTAAAGTATTTAGAACAGAACCTAGTATATAGCAATTGCTATATAATTATTAGTTATTAATAATAATTAATATTTGCACAAACAAAAAAGGATGAAGTGTAAGTTACTATTCAGGTCCATTCATCTACAAGACACACTATAGGCGTTGTGTCTAGCCCTATGAGCTTACATTAGGGTAGGTTACTGCTATAACACAAGTCATATCATATCAATACAAATCATATCAAAATACTGTATAATGGCTTAAATATAATAAATAAATAAATAATAGTAAAGTAAATGTAATAAAGTTTAAAAAATTTATTTCCCACTCATGGTTTCACCAATGAGTAGGAAAACAGAGTGGTAGGATGTTTTCCTCTATGTATTCATTTAGTAATACAAGCCGCAGGAGGCTCTGCCATCTTCAGCACATGGCTTCTAAGGTCACCTTAGGTTATCTCCATTCCAGCCAGTCAGAAGGGAACAAGAGCATGCAGAAATGTGTTTAGGAGTTTTTTATGGACCAGACCTGGAAGTGGCACTCATCACTTCTGTTCACATTCCGTTGACCAGAACTCGGCAGGAAGAGGAGCGAAACAGCAGCCTCTAGCCTCAGCCACAGAGTTTTTCAGGAATCTCTAAAGATGTATGAGACCTGACGAAAATGTATTGACTCGAACTCTAAACATAAAATTGTAGAATGGAAATGAATAAATGTTTATAAAGCACAACCTCGTATCAGCTTTCTAAGTTGTTGTATTTACATCCACAAGATGTTTTTACATTTCAAAATTATTTATAAGTTGGAATTTCTAATTTTTAAAAATTCCCAGGTACACTCAGTGATTGCTGAGAAATCATAGTTAATTATAAGTGAGGTTCTCATGGCCACATGCATTCAAATATAAAATTATAAAACTCTGCTCAAATTTTTTTAATTACAGAGAAATTTATTATTACAAAGAAATGTGAAATATAGCTATGGTTTAATATGTTTACTTTGAAGTTGAATGGGGCCTTCAAAAGTGCAGGATCATGGCTTACAAAGGTCTTAAGATAGACTTGTTGACTCTTAGTGTATGCAGACACATTTTGGTTACTTTGAAAAGGTATGTGCTGAAGTAACTAAACACATTTGCTATTTTTTTTTTTTTTTGCTTGCTTGCTTTTTGAACTCAGTTATTTTTCTCCTTAGGCTCCTTTTTCTTTTCTTTTAGTTTCTAATAAAATATTTATAGCTGTGATACCCAAGAACATGGATTACATACACTGCATTGACTAACCCAGGTGTTTGGTCTGGTAGATACTGGTGCCAGAGAAGAAAAGTGCCCTGTTTTTTCAATGATTATGTTTCAGGGCTAGGCTTTGGTCTTCCTTTTGAGTCATTCCTGGCCTCTCACGACATGTTTTTTTTTTTTTTTTCCTTCTTTTCCTACTTTCTTCTGTTCTCCTACAGTGAGACACTTCTGAATGGGTGTTTGGGACATGTAGTTGGAAAAGCCACTTATTATGATAGATTTTCATTCTTCTAGTTTTTGCTGTTATATACTTAGCAGTAGTCCTGCCAATTGGAATTTGATTTGTTAGTTACAAAAGCAGATTGTCTAGGATAGCTCTAAAGGCACTTTGATACAATTTTGGGCTATGGTGGAGAATTTCTTGAAAGGGATTGTCCTTTGTCATCCTTTGGATGATTAAGCATTACAGTGTTCTCTGAAAATGGAGTGGGGGGAACCTCCCAGACAGTGAAAAAGAATGAAGAGAAAACTAATATTTATTGTTTTTCCTACAGTCATGTTTATCTTAGTACATGGTAACTTCATTCTTCTAGTTGCTCAGCCAAAAAGTCTGGAGACACACTTGAGTCTTCTTCATCTCATCCATCAGCAAATTCTGTTGGATTTGTCTGTAAAATATATTCAGAATTCAATCACTTTGCACAACCTCTCCTTCTTCTATTCTTTTCTAAGCCAGTAGCATCTCTCTTCTGGATCATTGTAATTTCTTCCTGGTCTCCTTGCTTCTTTCCTTGCCTTTCTCTGCACAGCAACCAAAGTGAGTCTATCAAAAAAAAAAAAAAAAAAAAAGATCACACCTCATTTTCTGTTCAAATTCTTTTACATTTCTTCAAAATATTATACATAGAGTTACCATATAATCCAGCAGTTCCATTCCTAGTTACCCAAGAGAAATAAAAGCATATGTCTATGCAAAACTTCTACACAAATGTTCACAGTAGCTTTATTCACGATAGCCAAAATGTGGAAACAAGCCAGGTTTCCATGAAATGATGAATGTGTAATCAAAATGTGGTATATCTATACAACGGAATATTATTTAGCAATAAAAAGAATGAAGTATTGGTATATGCTGTCACATGGGTGAACTTGAAACCATATGCTAAGTAAAATAAGCCAAAGACAAAAGGATACATACTATATGATTCCATATGCAGAATCGGCAAATCCATAGAGACAGGAAATAGATCAGTGGTTGCCAGGAGCTGGGGCGACAGGAATGGGGAGTGACTGCTAATGGGTATAGTTTCTTTTTGGGGTAATCAAAATGTTCTAAAATTAAGTAGTGGTGATGATTATATAATTATGTGAATGTACTTTCTGACTTGTTCACTTTTTTAAAAGGGTAATATGTAAATTATATCTCAGTAAAGCTGCTACAAAATAAAACCAAAACACAACTCTTCTGGTTTTCTATCTGATCCATTTCCTGCATCCTTTCTGACTTTTTCTCATACTATTTTCTTCCTTCTTCCTTACCTACCCACACTGGACTCCATTCTGTTTCCTTAACAGGGAAATGCTTCCTGCCTCAGGGCCTTTGCATTTGCTGTTTCCTCTTCTCTTAGAACTTTCTTCCCCAAATATCTGTATGGCTGGTTGCCTTGCTTCCTTTAGGTCTCTATTTAAACATCACCTCATCAGGGGACTTTCTCTGATTACCTGAAAATAGTACTCCCCATCGCATTACCTGCTGTAGTTCTGTGTTCCTTTACCCTGTTTTATTTTTCTCTGTATCACTTACTATCATCTGATATACTATTTCTTATTTTTTCTTTGCCTGTCTTCCTCCATTAAAATGCAAACTCCATAAGACTGTGACTTTGGTTTGTTCGTTACTGTATACCAGATCTCTTTTTGCCAAACCATTAGCATGAGAAAGATGTGGCTTTTCTTGGCATTGCAGTCTCTTGCTTTGAGACTGACTATATTTGTGTGGAATAGTCAATGTATCTATCTGATGCTACATTAGAAATTACTGGTTTGGAGCAAACTCTATGGGAAAAGTAATTGGTTCAAAAGGTGGAATGGGACATCTCATAGGTTATTAATCTTTTATTAGCTTGCTATAGATTGATGTTTTTCTACTTTTTAAACCATTTTTATTATGCTAATGTATCATGTAAAGTTTACCACTTTTCATATTTGTCTTACAGATTCACAGTCTTTATTTCTATTCAGTCTTCATTTATAAACTGCTCTGTCTTTTTTTCCCTTGGAACATTTTAAGGTTTAATTTTGAAGGGGCTTTCTGCCAGAAGATTTTGGCAAAATAAAATATATTTCTGGAAAGCGCTGATTTCTTTGGACTTTGGATTTGATTTTGGAGTAGTATAGATATGTCTATACATGGCATATCTATGTTATTTAGGAAAGCCAAGGTGGAGGAAAAAGAAAAATATATATATATGCTTTAAAAGCAAGGATTTAGTTTGAAGGACCTTCAGAATGTGATTTCTTCTACTCCTGTTTCCTTTTTCTTCTTCCAAGCTTAGGTTAAAGATATTGCCAGTTGCTCTGAACACCGAAGTGGAAACGTGCAGGTCGCTAGGTGGCACTGAAGTATCATTCTTCACACAGCCAGGCCGTAGAAGCTTTTGTTATCTTGCTCCAGATGACTGGATTTCTAGGTGTCAGGGAAATTGTTTTATTGGTAAAGGGCATAGTGTAATATATTCCTCTCCACCTGAGGCAGCTATTTAATGCCCTGAAACATGCCCCTCTTGTGGCCATGGCCTGTTAACTATGCTTATTTGGTGTAATAATTAGCAGAATTTCTCACTAACAGGGGTACTTACCAACACCTCATATCTTCACTGCGTTTTGTACGTGATGGATTGTACATTCTGTGGAAAAGTTGGGAAGGTCAAAGCTTAACCTCTAACAGGGCTACTTTCTGCACATTTGTTCAGAATAGGTTTATATTAACTTGCTTTTGAGTTTCTTCAAACTAGAGTTGTGTGTAACATAAACATATTTGAGGTTTTATGTAAGGCCCCAGTGAAGATTTGTAAACATGGCGCTGTTAATTTTCCAACTTGTAGAATGATAGAAAAATAAATGAATAGCTGCTGAATAATTGGATGACACTTACTACTCAGAACTGTGTGTGTTGGAAGTGTGTCATAGGAACGGTGTTTTGCCACGGGCAAAAACATTTTAGGTTAAAATTAGAGAAGAAAATTACACATGGAATTTTTATTTTTTCCGTGGTTGTAAGTTAGGCCCCATTTAATTCTTTGTGGTTTTACAAGCTGTCTTAGGCTCCTAATATTTCTATACCAACGGTTTTAACATTTACTTTAGAATGTGGTCAAAATGAACTGAAAGAAGACCAAAAAGGAGAAAATAGGTTTAAAGCAGGAAATGCTTTAGTCGGGCCACTAACTTACCCTCTGTGACCTTTGGCAGACTGTTTGCCTTTTCTGTGCTTTGATTTGCTCATTATTTAACATTGAGATCATAATACCCACCCTTTTGGTCTCCTACGCCAGGCAAGAATGAAATGAGAGCTCTTCAGAATACCTTTGCTTATATTCAAAACTCCAGATAAGTGTGGGATGTTGCTAAGAGGATTTTTTTTTTGTTGTTGTTGATTCCAAGATGAATTGTAGAAATTTTAGAGAATGGATTAATATAGTCTGGGATCTCAGACGTCTGCATCTGTGCAGGTAGTGCCTGTTTTTATATGCTCTGGCCTGGGCTTTGTTTCTAAGTTTTATTTCAATTATTTTAACTGCATATCACATGTTTTCACTTGGTTGTTCTGCCTTTACTTACACCCTTTGTATATGTCTGGATTTAGTTGCAAGAAACAGAAATTATATAAGATGGGGAAATAGGTTCATATAAAGTCATCAAGAGGACCAGAGAAATGGACTGAAGGCTAAAGGCTTGCCAGGTGAGCTGCTAGCCTTTCACATTCAGGAAGGCTAGGAATTAGGAGCCATTACTAGTACTATTAATTTGTAAGGACACACAACTGTAGCTGCAGTCCAGGGTCAAGAAGGTACCACCATTACAACTGGCACTTGATAGCTACACATTAATGGCTAGATCCTTGGAATATTGCTGCAGAAAACCTTAGTGTTTTCATGACTATGGTGCCTGCAGAAAAAATAAAACAGCAAGATGATGAACTCCATTTTATTTCTGCCTTCAAGATCTCACATGGAGCTATTCAACTGTTGGAACCTAATTCTCATCCAGAACCCAGCTGCAAAGAGGTTTGGAAAATGCGGTTTTTACCTTTCCATCCTCTGTAGCACAGTAAGGCACAGTAATAGATTTGAAGAATGCTGAGTGCCAGTTTGTCATATCTACCCTCCTCCTCCAGCATGTTGAAAAATCACACATCTTTACATCTGTGTCAGCATTTCATTTACTGTGCAGCACAGAAACTAGCTTAGAAGGGCCCTCAGTAGATGTGTTGTTAATGACATTGACTTCCTTATTTCTGTGTATGGGTTCGCCTTTCCCGGTTACCTTGTCTTGGCACCATATTAGATTTCAGGTCTATCTACCTCCCTGTAACTCTTGATTCTTTTCCATTTCCATTGCCATCTCCTCATTCAGGTCTGGCTCATGTCTGCCTGGGCTTTTCCAGGTGTCTCCTCATCTGGCCTCTGGCCTCCAGTCTGGATTTCTTTTAATACAACTATTTTATAAGTAGATTGGTGTTTAAAAAACAGGGCAACAAATAAAAAACATGCTTGAATTGTGTTCCTGCCTTTCTCAAAAACTTTGTGTGACTTCTCATCACATTCAGGAGAGAATCCAGATTTCTTAGCTGGACTTTCAGGAACTTCCATAATCAGGACACAATCTACCATTCTAGCCTTGTCTTCCATTTTCCCCCTGCTGAAATGGAATTTTAGCCAAAAGTCCTTTACTAACTTTTTAGCTTTGTTCCCTTTTACCTGCTTTGAATTCTACTTTCTTTTCTCATTTATTCATACCCTTGATCACTTTGGCACATAGTTTTTTCCCCTCATTTCTTTATACTTCTTATAGCAGTATTTACTAAGGCCTTTTTCTTTAATAACCTGTATTGTTAGTTTTCTTTTTATGACTACATATTCTCTTTTTTTTCATGTAGACAGTCTAAATATTTGTTATGGGTTGATTGATTTGTTGATTTTTCATGGTTTAGACATCTACTTGCTTGGAAAAAAGGGGATGGTGGAGGGTTGGTGTGGGGCTGAAGCAGTCCTTAGCTGTGTGATTTTGTCCTTTTGATTTCTGTTGAAAGGACAAATTAACTATTTGCTTTGAGCAAACGAATGCTGAGTTTTGTGGATTTAGTATTTGAAAAGGCCCTGGGAGGGAAAACCCTGGAGCTGAGCTCCTTCTCCCTATTTGCCAGGCTGGATGAACTCCATGTCTATACCACTGCATTGCAGGCTGCTTAAGTGTGGGTTGTGAAATAGCAATGGAATTTGTCTGTGGTTTCTTGCCAGAGAGGAGGAGGAGAAAAGGATTTTGAGTAAATCAGACATGCAAATTAGCAAGGCCCATGGGCCTTAAGCAAATTACACAATAAAGTCCAAAGAAATTCAGTTTGTCTTCTTTCTGCTTGTTGTTTTGTAGGGTGTGTGTAAGAAGGCAGCTATTTATGTATTTGCCTTAGGCCAGCGGCTCTCAAACTATTGAGGACTCAAAAAGTTTTTGTTTATAAAAGTAATATCAACTGGTATTTACTATATGAGGAACTAAAACAGAGGATTAAAAAACTTAATTCATTTGAAAATAGCAAACAAACTATTGCATGGTTAACATAACTTTTTTTATTTAAAAAAACTGTTTTCCAGTACAAAAAATTAGCAAGAAGAGTGACCTTGTTATACTCTTTTGCAAATCTCTTTTCTGTCTAGCTTGAGATTGGCTTTTTATTCCTATTTTTGCATTTTATCCTTGTGATATGTCATTTTGGTTGAAATATATGAACAAAATCTGGCCTCACACAGACACTAGTGGAAAAGACGAGTATTTAAATTGCTTCTTCAGCTATTAAATGCGGATATTCTTCTTTGATATCATTCCAAAATTTGTCAAGTACTACTTTCTCATTAAATGCATTTTTATTTGTTTTTGATTGACAATAATTGTATGTGTCAATGGAGTACACTGATGTTATGATACAGGTATACATTGTGGAATGATTAAATCAAGCTAATTAGCATATTTATTACCTCATACTTATTTCTTTGTAGTGAAAACATGTAAAATCTTTTAGCAGTTTAAAAATATACATTATTAAGCCAGGCTCGGTGGCTCAGCCTGTAATCCCGCGCCTTTGGGAGGCTGAGGTGAGTGGATTGCCTGAGCCCGCGGGTTCGAGACCCGCTTGGGTAGCGAGACCTCATCTCTACCATAAATCAAAAAAGCAGCTGGGCATGGTAGTGCATGCCTGTAATTCTGGCTACTTGGAAGGCTGAGGCGGAAGGATCGCTGGAGCCCAGCAGGTCGAGGCTGTGGTGGCCGGGAGCGGCCACTGCACTCCAGTCTGGGCGACAGAGTGAGACTCCAACTCAAAAAAAAATATATATATATAAATATATATATATATACACATTATTATTAACTGTCATCACTATGCTATGCAGTAGATAACCAGAACTTATTTATCCTGTCTGACTGAGGTTTGTAACCTTTGACTTACATCTCTCCTTTCTCTCTCCTCACCCCTGCCACTGGTAACTACCATTCTACTCTCTATTTCTAGGAGTTTCACTTGTTTAGAGTTCCTGTATTCGTGAGTTATATGCCTGGCTTATTTCATTGTGCATAATGTCCTCTGGATTCAGGATTCAATCGTGCTGTCACAAATGACAGAATTTCCTTATTTTTTCCAGTCTGAATAGTATTCCTTTGTATGTCTATACACCACATTTTCTTTAGCCAAGTGATAGTTTCTTAAAGGTTGGTTGCCATGTGGAATCAGAGGTTATGTCAATTAACATTTCCTACTCTGTTATATTAAAATATATTGATCTGTTTTACACTTTGAATGGCTCTCTTACCCATCCATGCATGATTTTGTAACATCATGTTTTGGCCATTTGGAAAATTATTGGATCACTGCATTATGCAGGTCATCCAAATGTTGATGCATTTCATTAAACAATGTAAAAGAAGTCACATTTACACGCCACTGTGTTTGTTTGTTTGTTTGTTAGTTGGAGTTTTACTCCGTCGCCCAGGCTGGAGTGTAGTGGCACGCTCACAGCCACTCCAGCGTCGACCTGCTGGGCTCCACGGTCCTTCCGCTTCCGCCTCAGCCTTCCAAGTAGACTGAACTACAAGCGCGCACTATCACGCCCAGCTGATTTTTGATGTATTGTGGAGATGAGGTCTCGCCAAGTTGCCCGGCCTCCCAAAGTGCTGGGAGTATAGCCTGAGCCACTGAACCTGGCTACCACCACTGTTCTTATCAGAGAAGTCTTAAAGTATTGGGAAGCTTCCAAGCTCAAGATGGCAAATACAAATTTTCCAAATTTCTGAATTTTGCTTGAAAACCTGAATTTTATCATTGGCAGTAAATATGGCTAGTTATTTTTCTTGAAGTGACAAATTTACTTTGTTTAATTTTTGAGAAAACTTCTGCCAAATATCATTTAACCAGAAAAATGTCAGTAAGCCATTTTTTTTTTTAAAGGAAAAATGGTGTTCCATGGGGGTTAATTCAGCCCACAAGTCAAATCACACAAGGGCTTTTCTTTGAGACAACCATTTTATTTTGGCATTTATCAGAAGTGTTTTATGTATATTTCTTATTTTGTCACACAATAACAAACCAATAGCTACTTAAAGTTCAAGATTTAATGAAATTATTAATTTGTAGTACTTCATCAAGGATATAGTTAAGTGAAACTAAGTGTTTTTTTTTTGACTAGAATGTGTGGTTAAAAATACAGTGACTACTAAGTTTTTGAGATCTGTTGTCCAGCATGGGGACTATAGTTCATAATAATGTATACTTCAAAATTGCTAAAAGAGTAGATTTTAAATGCGCTTGCTGGGCACACTGGCTCATGCTTGTAATCCCAGCACTTTGGGAGGCAAAGGTGAAAGGATTGCCTAAGCCCAGGGGTTTGAGACCAGCCTGGGCAGCTTAGTGAGACCTTGTCTCTACAGTAAATCAAAAAATTAGCCAGACGTGGTGTTGCATGTCTGTAGTTTCAGCTACTTGGAAGGCTGAGGTGGAAAGATTGCCTAAACCCAGCAGGTTGAGGCTATGGTGGCTCATGCCACTGCACTCCAGCCTGGTTGACAGAGTAAGCCTCTGACTTTAAAAAAAAAAAAAAAAAAATTAAATACTCTCACCACAAAAAATGGTATGTGAGGTGATGGATATGTAAATTAGCTTTGTTTAATTATTCCACAGTGTGTGCATATATCATAATATCACATTGTACTCCATAAATACATGTAATTTATTACTTGTCCATTTAAAATGAAAATTAAAAAAAAGAAGATGCAATAACTGTTAGTTTAGTTTGATGCCACTTGCTTGATTTGTGCCAAGGCAATTGCAGTTTTACCCAGCAGTGTTATGAACTGTCAGTGGACATGTCAGCACAGTGAAAAAAGCAAATAGTATTATTATGAAATAGTATTGATCTTGTGGAACCCTTGCCAACCCACTGCACTAAACCAATTAGGAAGATTGGAATAGTTAAAAATTCAAAGAGTAGAATAAGAGTTTTATTGGTTACATCTTTAAGACTAATTTCCCCTTTACCCTGAAACTTAGGCTGAGTGAGTCAATCTACAGGAGAAAATTTCTCTCCTGTTCTGGGATTGCTCTTCACTGAAGGTTGGAATTCCTGAGGTCTGCCTTTTTGAGTTTGAGAAGCACAGGGATTTTTTTTTTTTTAAACTTGCTTTTGGTGATAATTAATTTTTAGCTTAAATCAGTGTGATTGTGGTTTTTTGGTTGTTGTTCTAGTTAGAAAAATAATGAATGGCAAGCGCTATGGAAATCAGTTGTTTGCAAGATGGCTGGGACCATTGTAGGACCTCTTGTTTGGGACATTTGTAAGGAAAGTTTTTTAAAAAACATATTTTGGGCAGCATGTGAAAATGTTTTTAGTCAGTTTGCCTCATTTACAAGCCTTTGATTTTTGTTTGTTTGTTTGCCTTCTTATTTATACTTGGAAGGCAGTCTTTTTGCTTCTCAAATTGCTGTCACATTGCCCAAATAGCATCATCCCTTTGCTGGTGTGAATACAGCCTAGACTTTAGGCAGCAATGAACTGATCATGTAATAGAAGAATCCCAATTTTCCAGTTTCTTTTTTTTTAACTTCTTGGGTGGTTGGAGCACATCGTTGAAACAATTATTACATTTACTCAAGAGTTTGTCTTTTCTTTTAAAAAAAATTCCATCTAAGTGCCTTACGGTGAAGAGGAGGAGATTGTGTAACTGGAGTCTCCTCTTAACTGGTCTTTATTGTTAAAGAAGACTGATCCCTTTGTGTTTTAGCTTGGCACACAGACATGGTTTTAATTTAACAGTCCAGCTCCTTTAATAGATCAATTCTCTATTGTGTTTTGAATTTGGTGCTCTCTCAGTTTACTCTGTAAGCTATGAGCTTCTTTGGAGAAATTGGGGCAAGGGTGCCAAAGAGTCCTTTTGTATATGACTTATAGTTTTTAAAATTTGTATAAAGTTAAAGAGTACAAGTGCAATTTTATTACTTGGATATATGGCGTGGTAGTGAAATCTGATCTTTTAATGTGACCATCACCTAAATAATGTGCATTGTACCCATTGATTTATATCTCAAACTTCTTATTAATTAACATTAGACATAGAAAGTAACAGCATTTGTAAATGCCTGCTGTGTGTCATGTTCTACCAGGTGTTCTGTACATCCTCATCTAATCCTCATGGTGACTTTCTGATACATCCTGAACCTGTGTGCTTTTCTTCCTAGTTTGGGCTCTCATACTTCTATTATCCTATTTTAGTTGGTGGAGGCAGCAGTTGAAAAAATAAGATGTTGACTCCTGCAGTCCCTAGAAAATAGTAGCCTTCACTCTGCCTTTGTCACTGATAGCACGTGATTATGAGGCTTGGTCTGTGGGGGCTTCACTGACTCATTCTTTTAAATAACCTATGTTTTTGTTTGTTTGTTTTTCATAAGTAAGCATAGCACAGAGGAAAAAATATAGGCTTTGGAGACTGGTAGATCTGGGTTCAGGTTTCTCCTGTGCTACTTCTTGGCTGTGTCTTGGCACATTACTTAAATATTACTTAACTTCTCTGAACCTTGGTTTCTTTGTTTAGGCAATGGAGATTTTTATGACAATTAAAAGAGAGAGCCTGTCTAAAGTGTCTTGTGTAGTATCCCTACTTTGACCCTTTTGAGAATCTGATGAAAGCTATGAGCCCTCTCCCAAGAAAAATGCCCATATACACAGAACTTTGCATTTAATTTCATGGGATTTGTGAAGCCTCTGAAATTTATCTTTAAGAATCTGTACCAGACTGAGGTCCTTATGAGAAGTGTGTGTGTGTTTTTTTCTTTCCCTGGATTTAGACTAGTGTGTGGCTTCTTGCAGCCTCTTAATAATGTTTATTGAATGAGGGAATTTAACTAATTTCTCGCTTCCATAATAACTTTGAGCCTGGTATTTGCTCTAGGACCTGTGATAGTGCCAGCTTCATAACCTAGTCTAGGCATGCCAGTGGCCACTGCAGTGTGGCAATAAATATCTGAGCCTGTGGTTTTTGCCTTAGGTAAACTGTAGAGGTAGACTCATGAAGTACTTGGAAAATATTTTCAGTTTATAATAATGTGTAAGTGTCAAGTGCCAACTGTTGAGGAACAGAACCTCAAAGTATTTGGGCACTCTAGACTGGGTATGACCATCACAGTGTGTAAAGTTTTGCTAATGCATCTTTCCCAATAGAATATAAAATCTTAGAGCTAGAAAGTCTTAGTGATCATTTGAGTTAATTCTTCCAGATTGGTTAAGTGATTTGTCCAAGGTCATTCAACTGTCAAAATGGCAGAGCTCAGGGAGTGTAAATCCTTAAGCTCCTCTAAAACCAGTAACTTCCACAGACTTCTGTGTGCCTTTAAAATCTTCAAAATAAAATGCAACCATTTAAATGCTGAGTGACACTCATCACTACCTGAAATTAGCTTATTTATATATGGGTGTTCATTCTTGTCTCTTATCCATTCTCCAAAACGTAAGCCCCAGAAGAACAGGAATCTTGTCTACCTTACTCAACTCAGTATCTCTAGAGCCATATGCATAGTAGATGTGTAATACATTTTGGTCAAATGAGATCCTCTTTAGTATAGTGGTTAAAAAAAAAAAGAGTAAACAAGGAGGAATTTCTTTGGCAGTTCTAATAGTGTCAGAAGAGTTGAATCTTTATCAATAATTTAACATTGATTGAACCTACTGTATATCAGACACTTTACTAGGGACAGAAAAGAATGAGATATGGTGCCCAGCTTCAATGAGTTATAGTCTAAATGCAAAAAAGACAAAATCAAGAGCAGCAGACCAAATTGGGCCTGCAATATTTAAAATTTAATTTAAATGCATGCTCCATTGTTTCCTGTCTTTTGCCCACGTGCTTTGCTCACTTAAACTGCCAGATTTTTTATTTCGATGACATTTGAATTTAGGTTTAGGCTCTATAGATCAGTGGTTTCTAAGCCTGGTTGGTCATCACTTTACTTGAGAGACTTTAGAAACAACACAAGATATCCAGGCCCTATACCAGGAGATTCTAAATTTGTGGTTGAGGGTGGGACCTTGGAAGCTGTGTTGAACAACAGTAATTCCATAGGCATCTATAATGAACAGCCAAATCTAGCTAGATACCATTGCTTTTTGGATGAATATTGAGCATGAATACTTAATTTTAGAACCTGGACCTGACAGTAATAGCATCTTCCTTTTCCTAAAATATTTTATGTACTTTTTAGTACATGGTTCTGCTCTGAGGGGCTCTGCAAAGTCAGATAGTGCACTTTCTGTCTGTACACTTGCATTCTGAAAATTTCTTGAAATTGACAAATGAAAGCTAAATATCATATAAATAATACCCAAACTGGTAATGCTCCCATATGACTCTCCTGTATATTTTCAAGTGTGTGGGTTAGCTCTTTAACTTGATTCAGCATAAAAATTGAGCATAGATTGGTTACATAGTGACTTTCAAGAGTAAAACTTTTTGTGGAACAGGAGAGATGGATGTGTGGTTTTTCAGGATTTCTCTTCTCAGACTTGGTGGAAAGATAGCCAGACACAGCTCAGCAGACCTGAGAATAGGTGAGCTGTCAAGGTGTTGGCAGTGATAGGCTCCTCTGGGTGGAACTCAGGGCATCCTACCAGCAAAAAGGAGACTAGGCTGAAGTGATTTCACATTTGGGCTTTTCTTATTATAATTGTTGAAGTGCTAAATTGGGTGTGACAACTCTAACAGATAATTGCCAAGTAGGTTTCATTACCAGTCATTGAATAGATAAATGATGGTCCTTATGTTAAAAAAGCAAAACCAAACTAAAGAAAAAAATTAGACTATATTTGGAGTTAGAATTCAGATATTGCATCTATATTCACATATATCAAAACTGTCTTAATGTGTCAGTTAACTGAGTTCATTTACCTGTCAAGGTGGTATAGTGTATGTGGGGTTGCAGAGTGGGGAGAAGTAGGGAGGGGTTGTGATTTATGAGAAACTGTAAAATAGGTGAAAATTGGGAAGCAAGAGCTTTTTCTTATGGGAGTGATAAATATTAAGTAGTCTTTAGACAGTACTCAGCTCTAAGTACATGGTTAGAGCTAAGCTTTTTGCCATTATCATTATATAATACAGTAAGTCCCCTACATATAAATGATTGCCATTCCGAGAGTGCATTAGTTAAGTCCAACAAAGTTAGCCTCAGTACCTAAGTAACACAGTCGTCTATATAGTACTGTTCTTTAACAGGTTTATTATAGTTTTCACACATATAATACATTGAAATATATAGTATTCTGCAGTAAAGTGTACAAAAGCACAACCACTTGTAGAGATGCACACATGTAACAGTGTATGCCAGACACGTGAACTAACTTATGTGGTTTGACATGTGGGTGCACCATCAGGTCTTTGAAAGTTTGCAGCTTGAAGGTCCGTATGTAGGGTACTTAACTGTAATTATATGTGTGTGACCAGTCTTGATAGATTTTGTTCATTGGTAACTTGATTGGTTTAATGAAAAAAATATATAGTTTTGAGTTTGGGTCTCACTCTACCCCCCAGGCTGGAGTGCAGCAGCATAATCACAGCTCACTGCAGCCTTGACCTCCTAGGCTCAAGTGATCCTTCTGCTTCAGACTCCTCTTAGCTGAGATTACAGGTGTGCGCCCCCAAGCCCAGCTAATTTTTTTATTTTTTGTAGAGACAGGGTCTCGCTATGTTACCCAGACTGATCTCAAGCTCCTGGGCTCAAGCCATCCTCTCACCTCTGCCTCCTGAAGTGCTGGAATTATTCCTCATAGTTCAGAAGGAGTAGTTTTCTCACTTATGGCCAATAATCTCATAATCTAACAAACATTTTTAAAGAAAATTCATGATTAAAAGAATGTGTGCATGTGGGTGTGTATCAACTTTGTCATGCAACACTCTGAGACCAATTGAAGTGCCTCCTGAAGTGCTGGGATTACAGGAGCCACCATGCCTGGCTGAAAATATTTTAGAAAAGCATATTGAAGCACAGTAAAACTTAAGGATCACATCACTGACTGGGAGGATTCTGTGATGAACAGGGTAGAATGCCAGTGTGTATGAAGAGGGATTTTTGCCTTCTTGGTTCACTACTTGTTTCCAGTAACTAGAAAAATGCGTTGCACAAAGTAACCACAAGATAATTTGTGAATAAAAGAAGATACACTTAGACTTGGCTTTCATGAAGCTTACATGCTAGTGGGAAAGACAGACAAGAGGTAAGTTCAAATAAATAAGAAGAATATGTGATAGATAGTGATTAGGGTGATGATGCTGTTTTTGATAGGATGGCCAGGATTGGGCCAGTTTGGGAATGAGTTAATGAGAAAGAGAAAGTTGTGCAATGCTGTGGGGGGAAATATTATTTGAAGGACAGAAAGAAGGGCTACGTGATTTGAAGATGGTGAATGAGGGGGATTATGAAAGACAGTACAAATGTTATTCTGTGTGCTGTGGGAGCTCATTACAAAGGCAAAAGTTTTTAAGCCAGAGAATGATATAATTTGATCTGCTTTTAAAAAGGAGACTGCTCTGACTGCTGTGGGGAGTAGACCGTAGGGAGAGGACAAGAGGTAGACCAGGAGGAAGCTACTGGAGTGTTGTAGGTGAGATAGGTTGGTGGCTTTTCTCAAGAAGGTAGAAGTGGAGATGGGAAGAGATGGATGGATTTGGAATGCAATTTTGGTGTAGAAAAATTGTTTAGAGAAAATCTCTTTCTCTAAACAATTGGTCTCAGAGGGTTGCATGACAAAGTTGATACACACCCACATGCACACACATTCTTTTTTTAATGATGAACTTTCTTTAAAAATGTTTGTTGGATTATGAGATTATTGGCCATAAGTGAGAAAACTACTCCTTCTGAACTATGAGGGATACTAGGAGAGGAGAAAGTGAGCTGTGTATGCTGCCCATGGTGGTACACTGCTGTGTTTCTATGGTTCCAGGTTTTTTTGTTTTGTTTTGTTTTTTAGTTGAGATCTCACTCTATAGCCTAGACTGGAGAGCAGTGGCATGATCACAGCTTACCATAGCTTCAATCTCCTGGGCTTGAGCAATTCTCCCACCTTAGCTTCCTGAGCAGCTGGCACTACAGGTGTGCACCACCATACCTGGTTAATGTTTTGATCTTTTTTCTTTTTCTTTCTTTGTTTCTTTTTTTTTTTTAAATAGAAACAGGGTCTCGCTATATTGCCCAGGCTGGTCTTGAACTCCTGGGCTCAAGCAGTCCTTCTGCTTGGCCTGCCAAAGTGCTGGGATTACAGGCATGAGCCACCACACCTGGTCAGTTCCAGGCATTTTTGGCAGTGTGGATTCAAGGCAAAATGGCAGCACAGTGTATCTTTTGGCAGATCAGAGCATAATGAAAATAAAATTAGAAAATTCAAAGCTGGCTCTTGAATGAAATAGGATTCAGAAGAGATTATCTCAAATCTGGCTTATGAGACAATGTATTTTTTTAGAAACACAAGTGTCAGTTATGCTTTTGGAATGTCTGAATTATTATTCTAGATTCCTTTTGACTGCTGTGAATTCATTGATGCACTTGAATAGTCTCTGTTACTCTGAAGTTTTAATGGAATGAGAGAACATAAAAGTACACTGAAATGCTAATAGCTGGTGCTCTGAAACCATTAACTTTATACTAGTTATTCCTGACCTACTGTTTGGACAAAAGAAGCTAAGTGTGACTTTAACACTGGTTCTTTAGAAACATCATCCTTGTAAAGAGCATAGATACACCTTCAGTTTCTAGGACAGCAGTATTTGCTTTACAACTTGCATGTCTTGGTGGAGGCAGCTTGCTTTCACACCATCACTTAGGGCCAAAGGGAAAAAGCCAAGTGAAAGCAACTCTAGAGTTGTTGGAAAAGACAAAATAGTCAATGGTTTCCTCTAATGGAAAATACAACCAATATTTGCTAACTTGCTTTGATTTTGGTAGTCATGAAATTGTCCTGGAAGGGACTTTAGATAGAAGTCATCTACCACCAATTATTTTACAGATAAGGAAGCTAAGGATTTGCTTGACCTTAAACACTAAGTATAGATATACCTGTTGACCCAAGTTAAATTGACCAACTAGAATTAACAACAATTTTTTTTTTTTGAATTGGAGTCTTATACGGTCGCCCAGGCTGAAGTGCAATGGCACGATCATGGCTCACCGCAGCCTTGACCTACTAGGCTCCGGTGATCCTTCTTCCTCAGCCTGCACTATCATCATGCCTGGGTAATTTTAAAGTTTTTTGTAGAGACAAGTCTTGCTAGGTTGCTCAGACTGGTCTTGAACTCCTGGGCTCAAGCGATCCTCCCTCAGTCTTCCGAAGTGCTAGGATTACAGGCATGAGCCACCATGCCTGGCCAACAAAAAAAATTTTAAAACATTTTTTGTTGTTGTTGGGTTTCAATGGAATTGTTGTCAGTAGGAGAAACTTGATTGTTCATTTTAAGCTGACTCATTTAGTTTCAGCAGATAAAATTTGAGACCTAATGTTGAAGCGAAATCTCATCTGTAAGTCTGGTATAGTTAACTAGTCATATAAACATCTTTCATCTTAGACTGTATAGAGTGTTCTTAACAGACTAGGTGGATCAAATGACATTATAACTAAATCAAGCCAATAAGTATAATATAAGAGAGAATGCAAATGAGTCTACACTCCATTGTGACTGATGGAGGTTCAGTCCTGTCAGGGACACTGAATTATTCATTCATTGCTCCTGGTTTATGGAAGAGCAAATCCAGAAGTGCATTATGCTGAGCCTATGTGATTGTGTAATTCTGGGCTTGGCTTCTTACTTTCCTGACTGCTCAAGTCTCCTTTCTTCACTTAACCATAAATTGTGGGTATTCAGAAATACCATGCTTTTGTTTAGAGTAGCAGGGTTTGTATGAAGATCAACAAGAAGCAGCAAAATAGGCCATGTTTCTTTCCCGTCAAGTCATATTCTGTCAACATGTGTATAATATGTTCCCTGAATTAGGAGTGAAAAAGTACAGATTTCTGAATTTAGGAAAGTATAATCATGTGGATCTTCTTCAGATTCAAGCTTTAACTAAAGTTTGTAATTTTTTTCTCTTTCGTCTTTGTTCTTTCTCTACTCTTAACATCTTTTTTTTTTAAACTTCTTTGGCTATATACTGTCTGCTTTTGAGGCAAAATTGACCTTATTCATGTTCAACTTCTGTCTCCATTATCCCATCTTCTTGGAAAATATTTAACGCTGGCATTTCTTCACTGATTTTCTTTCTACCTGTATTGAGCTTCTTTAGTCTCATGGGGGCAGTTACCTCCGGGGGAGTAGGGAGACCTTGAATATGTGTCTCTTACTTGTACACACTATGTCCTTTATTAGTAAGTGTGTAAATGAGTCTACACTCCATCGTGACATTTTCCCATTCAAGCATATTGCATAAATAGTAAGAACCAAGTCTTTGCATAAATTAATCACATGCCATTTCATTTTGGATATGAACTATTTTAGTTTAAGACTGTAGTACATTATTAGTAAAGCTGAAATATGTTGCAAATTGATTAAAGCTTTCTTAAAATCTATTATAGCTGTGTACCTTAAAATTACTCATCTATGTACAAACAGCATAAAGATATTCTCTCAGGCAAGGACTTGTGTGCCAGATTTCAGCTTGGATTAAATTTTGTGGATGAGAGAGAGACCCTGAAAATGGAACCACTGGCATAACCAGAGCTGTAATGAACTGCAACGTGAGCTCAGATCTGCAAAATATTCAGAGAACATAGGCAAAAGCATTTTTTCTCTCCTTAAGAACTAGGTTGTTCTCCAAAAGCAACAAGCACTACTTGTCTTTCCAGAAAACTGTCATGGAGCTCCAAGACTCTTTGTGGCTTGGATTTAATGTGAGGAAGATTCTTCTACACCCTTAGCTTAGAAAAACTTTACAATTTTCTTGGAATTTGATGAAAGTTGCCTAACTTTGAAGCTAGTGAACACTCTCATTTCTGATTAGGCAATTGTTAACATTTTTTTCTGTTCTAATTCCTTGATGCCAAAAAGTCATAACATGGTTGCTCTATTTGGAGAACAGTATGTAGCCTCAGACACCTAAGGGCATGTCTAGTTTAGAAATAATGTCAATTGTATATGAGTATTTTAGTCTTTTTTCCCTAGCTTTTCTGAACTTTTTGATTTCTTCAAGTTCTCCATTTTTTTTTTCCCCTGAACTTCACGGATACTGTTTGTAGTGTCTAGAACACTTTTAAAATGTGGTGAAATACACATAGCATAAAACTGATAATTTTTAACCATTTTAAAACCATTTAAGCAGTGGCATCAAGCCCATTCACAACGTTATGGAACCATAACTCGTATTCATCTTCAGAACATTTTCAGCATTCTATACTGAAATTCTGAACCCATTTAGCAATAATTTCTCATTTCCACTTTCTCCCAGCTCCTGGCAACCACTGTTCTACTGATTGTCTCTGTATACTGGACTACTCTAAGTATCTCATATAAGTGGAGTCATACAGAATTTATCCTTTTGTGACTGACTTTTTTTCACTTAGGATGATGCCTCCAGGATTTATCCGTGTTGTAGCATGTATCAGAATTATAATCTTTTTAAAGGCTGAATAATATTCAGTTGCAAGTATATCCCTCATTTTGTTCCATATTAGTGCTATACCATATTAATCCATTGATGGACACCTGGGTTGCTTCTGCCTTTTGGCTATTATGGATAATGCAGCTATGAATATGGCTGTGTAAATACCTCTTTGAGTTGCTGCTTTTAATTCTTTTGGGTATAAACCCAGAAGCAGAATTGTTAGATCATGTGGTTATCTGTTTTTAATTTTTTTGAGACTAACCTGACTGTTTTCCATAGTGGCTGTACCATTTTACATTCCCACCAACAATGTACAGCGATTTCACTTTCTCCAATTCTTACCAATACTTGTTAATTTTTGTTTGTATGTATGTATGTATTTATAGTAGTCATGACAATGGTAAGGTGGTATCTTTGGAACATTTTCTTTTCTTTCTGAGATGATGTCTTGCTCTGTCACTCAGAGTGAAGTGGGGTTTCTGAAATATCTTTTCTTTTTGAGACAAGATCTTTCTCTGCTCTCTAGGCTGGAGTGCAGTGGCACAATCATAATTTAATGTAGCCTTGACCTTCTGGACTCCAGCAGTCTTTTTACTTAGTCTCCCAGGTAACTAGGTCTATAGGTGGGGACTACCACAGCAGACTAATTTTTTAGTTTTTGTAGAGACAAGATCTTGCTATGTTGCTCAAGCTGATCTTGAACTCCTGGTGTCAAGTGATCCTCCCACTTCAGCCTCCCGAGTTGCTGTGATTACAATCATGAGCCAGCACATCTGACTTCTGGAACACTTATGGCCACCTTTCCCTTTGTTTTGCTAACATCTACTAATTTTTCAGTTCTCAGCTCAGATGTCATTTTCACTAGAAAGGCTTCCTCAAGCCTTCCTGTTCTACCTTTGAAGTTGGATGCTTTAGTACCACTCTTAGCTTTCTGTATTATAGAACTATGTATTAATATATTTGTATTATATGTATTAGTATGTTTGATTATGATTTGCTAGTTTAATTGTCTGACTTCTACAATGTATTGAGTTCTTTGAAGGCCGAGACTGTGTCTGTCTTAATCACCGTTATCTCCTTGGAACCTGGCACTCAGTAGAGGCAGTGGTTGGAATGTGGACCTTTAGGTTTAAACATTCCCAGTGCACTTTCATGTACAGCAAGGGCTTTGTAGTCAAAACACGTGAATTCAAATCTCAGCTCTGATGTTTACTAGCTTTGTGATCTGAAACCAAGTATTTTATGTCCATATCTTGATTTTGACTTCTGTAAAATGGGGATAATGATATCTGTCTCATTCTCATTAGGCTACTGTAAGGATTTAAAAAGTTAGCATAGATAAAAGTGCCTCTTGCAGTCAATGAATATGGACGAAATGAGGAAAGAAGGAGCAGGGGAGTGGAATTCTAGCATTTTTAGTCTGGCTAGTGATAAAATTAGCTTGAGATTAAAAACAAGAGAAACAGATTTAAGACAGTTAAGGAAAAGAAAACGTTGGCTTTGATTTTAGTCTTATTGAATCTTAGGTGGCTGGTGGGGACTTTCATGTTGTAATATCCTGGAGACAGTTTTAAATATAGGGTTGGCCTAGAGATGAAGATTTGAGAGTTGTCTGTAAGGAACTCATTTTAAGAAGATGAGATTGCCCAAAGGAAGAATGTTTTATAGAGTAAGAAGATGGGGAAGGATGGGGGTGTCTACTATTAAGGAAAGAGGAGGAAAAACCTGAAACAGAGACTGAGAAGAACAGAGCCCAGGATAGAGAAATAAAAGGGAAGGGATGTTATCGAAACCAAGGGAAATGAGGATTTTAAGAAAGAGATGTAGATAACTGTGTCCAGTGCTTCCCTAATGACCACAAGGATTATGCTGGGTTTTAGCAAGTAGAGTTGGTCGTTGACCTTGTAAAGGATTGTTTTAGTAGAATGATAGAGTAGTAGAAGCCAGATCATAGTGAGGTCAGGGTAAAAAGAGCCAGTAGGAATTCGGGGCATTTATCTTAAATTGCTCTTCAGGAAATATGGCAGAAAAAGAAAGGATGCAGATAGGGAAAATGAGGCATGTGGAGGTTAAGTAACTTGGTCAAGGTCACACAACTAGTAAGTAGCAGAGGCAAGACTTGAACTGATAAGGTTTGGTTCTGGAGCTGGTGCTCTTTATTTAAAGAGATATCTATATCTTCAGTTAAAATCCAAATAACTCAGTGGTCCTTTGGTTAGTACATTTCAAATTGTAATTCTTAGTCTTCAGTATAATGAAAGTACACATGTGATAGGTTAGGTTGCAAGCCTTGGCATATATGCAGAAGAATAACTTTATTAGAAGTATTTACTTTTTATCAAACAAGCCAGCAATAGTAGTTTTTCATTAGTGATATAATTGGCAGAGGAAACTTGAGAACATAAAATTCACTTATTGAAATAAAATTAAATACATGCTGATGAAGTTATAGTTTTATGCAATGCTTCAGTCAGGAAATAGTGACAATAAAAAGTGTGTATTGACTTTCCAGAATCCTGGGAATGGATAAATAAAAGCAAAATGAAATATCTATTTTATATTATAAACTTCTAAAATAATTACCAAGTAAGTTATTCTTTTAGGTTTTTTAAAATTGAACTTTGCATCACTGCCAGACAAAGCTAATGGTTGATGTAGCTGTGTCAGTAGTTAAGGGCTTTCTGTTGTTGTTAAAGAAACATATCATGTCTTGTATAATTCAGTTATAGCTACACAAGGAGAAGTGTTTAATGCCTGATTATGAAGCACTTGCTTTGGAAACATCAGAAAGCCAGATAGGGGCAGTGGAAAACAAAGAATTATTAAATGGACAGTCACAGAGGTCACTTATCAATGACTTTATTGCAACATCATGTATGTCTGCTTTCCCATGGCAAGTTGTTTGATCGTAGCTTAGTGGTTAAAGCTTTGTAAAATTACAAAGAAATCAGAAATCTTGCTGGTCTCAAGTGTTATTATTTACAATTGGACTGCTAGTAGGAAAATGCTAAGTTTGATCATACTAATGCTATGCTGGGCATGGCACATGGTGAAATCTTGTGGAGCTCTGTCCTCTAAACTTTGAGTAGACTATTAAAGTATAAGATTTCAAGGTAGACAGTACCCTGAAGTGTGATTGAGAGAACTTGGTGTGTTCAAGAGGAGGAATTTCTCCTCTTAGAAATGTCAAGGGGTTTATTATTAAGTCCTTGGAGGTAGAATGGCAATAAAGGAGTTTTAATTAATTCTATTATCTCTCTTTTATGGTTTGGAATGGTATTGCTTTTGGTCTTGTATTCACTTACGAAATTATGGACAGTATTTGATTGTGAGGAAGAATCTTGGGTAAGTAGTTATCTCTGTTTTCAGAAGAATTACTTGGAGCTGGCTCAAGGAAATTATAGTGTGCAAGGCAGTTGAAGTGAATGGGGTCAAAAGAAGGTAGAGTTGTTCCATCTGAGTCTTTGGCCCTTAGCAAATAATCCAGTGTTTTATTTTGTTTTGTACTTATTGCTTTGCTATTAATATATTCTTAAGAATATGATAAACTACCCTTTCCCCAGACTTCCATTTTCTTACAGTCACTCCCCAACCTTATTTCTTTTAAAATCCCGTTTAGTTGCTTTTCACCATATACATTTTTTCTTTTCAGGAGATCTTTTCTGTTTTGAAACTTGGACTACATTCTTAAAAATTGATGAAAATTGGTGAGGCTTAAGACCAAGTTAGTGAGACAAATAGATTTTGATATTCAAATTATCTGAAGAGCTGAAGCATATTATTTTATACCTGTGGTTTTAATTTATTTTTTAAGTGAGGAATTTATGAGATGAAGGAATGCTATAGCTAACTTTGTAGTATATTTAGAAAAGCATGAATTATAGTGAAAGGTGCTGTGTTAGGGAGAACATTTAAAAAATGCTAAAAAATGTAGTGTTACAGTTTGATGCAAGAGAGGTGAACTTTGCTAGGCATGAAGTAGTTTATTAGAAAGGTGAAGAAAATTCTAACTACTCAAGTTGGATAAAACCCAGGTTCATTGTCCTTACATGTAAATAAAGTATAAATTCTTAGATTTAGAACAGAAAAAGATAAATACCCCAGAAAAAAATGAACAAAAAGCATGAACAGGTATTTTTCAAAAGAGCTACTGCAAGTGCCAATAAACATATTAAAAGTTATTCAACCTGAGTAAAAAATAAATGTAGATTAGAATGAGAGAACTTGTTTTTTCATTTATCAACTTGCCAAAGATTTTAAAGTTTGATAATGACTAGTGCTTGAGTATATGAAGAAGTGATTATTGTCTGTTGATGGACATGCACATTGATTTATACCATTTTTCTGGAGGGCAATTTCACAATATGAATCAGAAGTCTTAAAAGAGCATACTTTTGACCTAGTGAATCTGTTAAGAATTTGTATTCTAAAGAAGTCATCGGTGCCTTCTTATCAAGATGGTTCAGTAAACCTACTATCTGTGTATGCCTTCTGCTCCAAATACTTAGCAATGGCAGATATAAGTCATTAAAGGAATAAAAGAAAAGAAAAAAGTCATAGCTGGGTTTACAGAAAAGATAGTGTTGTAGAATGGAAGGTTAACTAAACGTAAAGGGATAATAAGCTGGATTGAAGCTATGGTGTCACAGAGGCTGTGTGTATGGATACAGAAAGCTGAATTTAGCTCCCATGAGTTAATAAGGACTGAAGTTTACCACTTGAGATGGGACCATACCTAAGCTCACTGCTTGAAGACAGGGGTGGGATGAAGTTGTCCTCATATGTGGGGGCTACAGTTTATATGGATCTATGGGTCTTGAGAGACAGGAGAAGACGGATGCAGCTTCAAGAATAGAAATGGAATCTGGTTGACTGATTGTGGGGGGGAGAATAATGGGAAGAGAATGTGGTGCTCCATATCACCATTATATGAGGCTTGGTTAAGCCCTTGTTAAACCACCAAAATCAAGATAGTGTTTATATTCGTCATTTCTTTGTGTCTCTTAGAAATCCTTTCCTCCTTCTCCCCCTATCACCTGGGCCATGCTTTCTGTCACTATGGATTAGTTTGCATTTTCTAGAATTTTACATAAATGAAATCACACAGTGTGTACTCCGTCCCTCTTCCTTTTTAAAAATAGACTTTCTTTTTGAGAGCAGGTTCAGGTTCTTGGCAAAATTGTGAGGCAGATACAGAGATTTCCCATGTACTCCCTGCCTCTGCACAGGCTCTGTTACACACACTATCATGTTTTTCTACTAGCAATATTCCCATCAGAGTAGTACATTTGTTTCATTTAAGGAACCTAAGCTGATGCATCATGATTACCCAAGGTTCACAAATATAATTTAGGGTTTACTCTTTGTGTTGTATATCCTATGAGTTTGGATAATGTATAATGACATGAAATTGCAATTATAGTAGCATACAGAGTAGTTTCATTGCCCTAAAACTTCTTTGCTCTTGGTGCTCTTTTTTTCCCCTTCTTTTACTCAGCATTGTGATTTTGAGATTCATCATGTTGTTATATGTATCCATAATTCATTTCTTTCTATTGCTGATTAGTGAATGATTGTATGGATATACCACAATTTCTTTTTCTTTTTTTCAATATACTGAAATTTCTTTATCTATTCACTTGTTGATACACATTTGAATTGTTCTAATTCTAGGCAATTACAAATAAAGCTGTGAACATTCATGTACAAGTTTTTTGTTTTTATTTAATTTTTTGAGACCAGGTCTCTGTTGCCCAGGCCAGAATGCAGTGGCATGATCATAGCTCCCTGTAACCTCAAACTTCTGGGTTCAGACAGTATTTCCTTCTTAGCCTTCTGAGTAGCTAGGATTACAGGCACACACCACCACGCTCAGCTAATTTTTTAATTTCTTGTATAGATAGGGTCTCACTATATTGCTTAGGATGGTCTTGAACTCCTGGCCTCAAGTGATAATCCCGCTTTTTCCTCCTAAAATGCTGGGATTAAGGTGTGAGCCACAGCACCCAGCAGCATACAAATTTTTATGTGGACATGTGCTGTCATGTTATAGGTATATATATATCTTTTTAAGAAAGTACCAGGTTGTCTTCCAAAGTGATTGTACCATTTTGTTTCATGAGAGCAGTGTATGAGAGTTCTAGTTTTGAGAGTTTTGAGAGCAGAAGTTATTTTTTGAATTTTTTTTAAATTTTAAAGATGTGGGATACAATTCAGGGTTAGGTATACAAACATTGATTATGCAGGTACCCTTGTTGATATGGTGTTCCCCTCTCTCCCCTAACAGTTTCCCTCAACTGCCATCACCCCCGCAACTCCCCTCGCAGTTTCCCACTACTGCCAATCCCTTTCTTATAGTATTGTGATAGTTGTTCAAGATCCACTTATGAGTGAGAACATATGGTACTCTGTTCTTTGTTTTCTGTGATAGATCATTGAGTAGTGATCAACTCTAAAATCCATCCAAGTTGCTGTGAAGTCTATATGTTTGTCCTTCTTTATGACTGCATAATATTCCACTGTGTATATGTACCACATTTTTTTTATCCAGTCCAGCTTTGATGGGCAGCATGGTTGGTTCCATGTTTTTGCTATTGTAAATAGAGCTGCAACAAACATATGTGTGCAGGTATCTTTTTTGTAGAATGATTTGAGTTCCTCCAGGTATATTCCCAATAGGGGACTTGCTGGGTCATATGGAAGGTCAATTTCTAGTTCTTTCAGAAATTGCCACACTGTCTTTCAAAGAGGTTGCACTAGTTTGCATTCCCACCACCAGCGTTCCATTTTCTCTGCATCCTCGCCAGCATCTGTTGTTATTTGTTTTATTAATGATGGCCATTCTTACTGGGGTTAGGCGGTATCTCATTGTGGTTTTGATTTGCATTTCTCTGATGATTAGTGAGGCTGAACACTTTTTCATGTGTCTGTTGGCTGCCTGTATATCTTTTTTTGAGAAGTGTCTATTCATGTCTTTTGCCCAATTTTTAATTGAACTGTTTGTTTTTTCCTTTTGGCACGTTTGAGTTCCTTGTAGATCCTAGATGTTAGGCCTTTGTCAGATATACAGTTGGCAAATATTTTTTCCCATTCTGTGAGCTGTGTCCCTAGAGCAGAAGTTCTTAAGTTTGATGGTGTTCATAGTTTTTTTCATTTATAGATTGTGCTTTTGGTTTCATATCTTTGCCTTGCTTAACCTAAACACTCGAAGAATTTCCTAATACTAGTTTCATAGTTGTAAGCTTTATGTTTATGGTTAAGTTTTGTATTGATAAATTTATTCATTTTGGGATTATTTTTGGGATATGGTGCAAGGTATGGATTGAAGTTTTTTTTTTTTAAATATAGCGATCTAATTCTTCAAGCACTATTTGTTGAAGACTATTCTTTCTCCATTTGAATCTTTGTCAAAAATCATAAGTGCCAAATCAAACGTGCCAAAAGGAAAAAAAGAAACAGTCCTATTAAAAATTGGGCAAAAGACATGTACCATAAGTACATGGATCTATTGTGCACTGTCTATTTTGTTCCATTTATTTACTTTTATGCCAATACCACACTGTCTTGATTTCTGTAGTTTTATAAGAAGTCTTGAAATTAGGTAGTAAAGTTCTCCCAATTTATCTTTCTTTTCAAAAGATGTTTGGTCATTCTAAGTCTTCACATTTCCATATGAGTTTTAGAAGTAGCTTGTCAATTTTTGCAGAAAACCTTTAGGATCTTAGTTTGGGATTGCATCAATTGGGTGACAATTAAATGTTTTATTGAATCTTCTGATCCATGAACATGGCATATTTCTTTAATTTATTTCATTAATGTTTTGTAGATTCCTTTACATAAGTCTGAAAAACCATGTATCCATATACCATAGCATCAAAAATTATCATGGTTAATTATCATGGAAAATTATCGTTATAAAAATTATCTATGATAATTTTTGATATTATGGTATATGGTATTTTTAAAAAATTCAATTTCAGATTGTTGGTTTCAGGACATAGAAATAAACTGATTTTTTTCTATGTTGATCTTGCAGCCTTGCTAAATTTAGTTATTAGTTCTAGTAGCTTTCTTTTTTAAAATTCTGTAGGTTTTCTATATAGATGCTTATGTCACATGCAAATTATGACATTTTTATCTTTTAAAAATTTATTCCCAATCTGGATCCCTTTAACCTCCTTTTCTTGCCTTATTGCACTGGCTAGCAACTTTAGTACAATTTTCTGTAGAGGGAATGGTAACAGTCATTCTTGTCTTTTTCTTGATCTTTGGGTGTCATTCATTCTTTCAACCTCAAGGAATGATCTTGGCTGTAGAATTTTCATTGATTCCTTTATCAGGATGAAGAAATTTGCTAGTTTGCTGAGTGTGTTTATTGGGGTCAATGTTAGGTTTTTTTTGTTTTTTTGTTTTTTTTGAGTTGGAGTCTCACTCTGTCGCCCAGACTGGAGTGCAGTGGCCACTCCCTGCCACCGCAGCCTCGACCTGCTGGGCTCCGGCGATCCTTCTGCCTCAGCCTTCCAAGTCGCTGGAACTATAGGTGCGTGCTACCATGCCTGGCTAATTTTTGATTTATTGTAGAGATGAGGTCTCGCCAAGTTGCCCAGGCGGGTCTCAAACCTGTGGACTCAGGCAATTCACTCACTTCAACCTTCCATGGCGCGGGATTGCAGGCTGAGCCACCAAGCCCAGCCATGTTAGGTATTATCTAATGTTCTGACTACATCTATTCAGGTGACCATATAGCTTTTCTTTCCTGTCTGATGATATGATGAATAATGTAGATTTTCAAATGTTAAATGAACCTGTTATTCCTGGGATAACACTTGGTTATAGTGTATTGTTCTTTTTATGTTTTGCTAAAGCTTTGTTGATTCTTTCTCCATTCATATGCATAAGGGATATTGGTCTGCAATTTTCTTATAATATTTCTGCTTGGTTTTGGTGTTGATTAATTTGTGTAGAATTGTTAATCTTACTTTCTAAAATGTTTGGTAGAATTTATCAGTGATGGCTTTGGGCTAGGAGTTTTCCTCATGGGAAGTTTTTTTTTTTTTTTTTTCAAAGCAGGATTTATTGAAAGGACAGAAAAGTTCCCACAGTGGGAGGGGACCTGAGGGGGTTGCCCAGGAAGTTTTTGTGATGTAAGTTTAATTAAATTAATAGATATTACTGTCTATATTTACTAAGAAGAGGATATGCTCTTTTTTTTCTTCTTTGCGGGCAAGGCCTATATCTTGATCACCATTTTGCATATAGTGAGCCAGGAGTAAAATGTTTGCTGAATGAATGAATGCCTGAAGCAAACTCAGAGAGGAGAAGTGGTGGCTGTGTCTGTGCAGGGCCTCTTGTGGTGTTGATGTTTGTGTTTGACACCCCATTCTTGTCCTTTTAATAGAAGGATGATGCGAATGAGGAGCCTTAGGCTCACAGAGACCTCATCCTCTGAGTTGCATCTTTTTCTTGACCAAAGTCATTTCACTCTCTGGGAAAATCTATTCAATTTGCTGAGATGCCAGCTTTTCTGGTGCATACGTGGTTCAGCAGGTTAACCTCTTCTTGAGTTAACCTAGGTAATTTGTGTCTTTCAAGGAATTTGCCTATTTATGTTTTTCAAGGAATTTGCCTATTTTGTTCACATTTCAAAGTTTATTAGCCTGAAGTTCATAATACCCTTTATTGTCCTTTAACATGTGTATGTTTTTTTAAATCAAATATTTAAAATTTTCTTTTCTCTAAGAACTGGCTTTTGATGTCATTGATTTTTCTTTTCTGTTTTCTATTTTACTGATTTCTGTTGTGGGTCTTTTATTATTTTATCTGTTTAAATCTAATTTTTTCTTCTTTTTCCAATTTCTCCAGGTGGAAGCTGAGGTAACTTTGAAACTATCTTTCTTTTTAAACATAGGCATTTGGTGCCATAAACTTTCCTCTAAATACTGCATTAAGTGCATCTTACAAAATTTGAGATGTTGTGTTTTCATTTTTATTCAAATAAAAATACTTCCTAATTTTTCTGTTGGTTTTTTTCTTTGATCTATGGATTATTTAGGAATAGATTATTTAAGTTTTTAAAGATTTGGGGATTTTCTAAATATGTTTGTTAACTGCTTTACATTTAATTACATTTCACCAGAGAACATATGTTTTATGGTTTGAATTCTTTTAAATGTGCTGACACCCAGATATAGTCTATCTTGGTAAATATTCTGTATGTATTTTGAAGTTGTTTGGTGGATTGCTATATACATGTTAATTGGGTCAAGTTGGTTGATAGTGTTGTTCAAGTTTTTTATATTCTTGTTGAGTTTTTTTTCTACTTGTTCTATCAGTTATTGAGACAGATATTGAAGTCTTAGACTATTAACTGTGGAATTAGCTATTTTTACTTGCTCTTTCAGTTTTTGCTGCATTATTTTAGATATCTGTTATTTGCATAATGTTTAGGATTATGTTCTTTAGATGAATTGACTCCTTTATCATTATGATGTAGCTAACTGAAGTTTTTCTTTTATTATTTCTTAGAGTGAAAGTCTGCTGGTATTGAATTCTTTCCGTTTTTGTATATCTGAAAAAGTGTTTATTTCTCTTTTGTTTTTGAAAGATATTACTGCATTTTCCACTGTCTTCTGGCTATCACTCTGTCCACAAGATATTTGGTGTCATTCTTATAGTTTGTTTTTATGTACTTAGTATAGTTATCTCTTAGTATTTGTGGGTGATTACTCCTTAGCCCCCATAAATATGAAAATCAATGGATGCTCCAGTTTCTTATATAAAATGGTACAGTATTTGCATATAACCTATGCATATCCTCCCATATACTTTACATCATCTCTAAATTATTGATAATACCTAATACAATATAATTACTTTGTAAATAGTTGTTATACTTTATTGTTTACGGAATAATGACACAAAAGTCTGTATATGTTCAGTACAGACACAACCTTCTATTTTTACCCCCAAATACTTTCAATCCCTAGTTGGTTGAATCTGTAGATGGAGAATCCATATATTCAGAGGGCAAATTGTATGTCTTTTTCTTTGACTGCTTTTAAAATTCTGTCCTTTTCACTGACTTTAAATAATTTGATTATGATGTACTTTGGTATTATTTTCTCTTATTATTTTGTGCTTGAGGTTCTTTAACATCTTTAATCTGTAGTGTTGTGGTTTCCATCAAATTTGAAAAATATTTGGCTACTATTTCTTCTTTCTCCCTGTCTCTCTCTTCACCTTTGGGAACTCTAATTACATGTATTAAATTACTTAAGGTCAGCCCACGGCTCACTAATACTTCGTTAATTTTTTTTCCTTGCTAGCTCTTTGGGTTTATTCTTTTTTGTTGTTGTTGTTGTCAGTTGCTCAGGCTGTAGTGCAGTGGCATGCTCATGGCTACTGCAGCCTCGACCTGCTGGGCTCAGGTGATCCTTCTAGCTCAGTCTTCCAAGTAGCTGGAACCACAGGCACACATCCCAGTACCCAGCTAATTTTTTTGGTTTATTGTAAAGAGGAGGTCTCACCAAGTTGTCCAGGCTGGTCTTGAACCCCTGGACTCAGATAATTCTCTCTTCTCAGCCTCCCAAAGTGGTGCGATTACAGGTATGAGCCACTGCGCCCAGCCAGAGTTTATTATTCCTGTCTTTTATCTCAGGCATTGTGGTTTCCCTCTCTAGAAGCTTGATTTAATTTTGTTTATTTCCTCTGTTTCTCCAATTTCCATGCTCAATTTTTCCCCACCTTATTGAACTTGTGTACTACAGTTATAATCATGGTTTTAATGTACCTGTTACTAATTCTGTCATCTAAGCTATTTTTTGGAGCAGTTTCAATTTATTGATTTGTCTCTTCATTATAAGTTATATTGTCTTTGTAGTATTCTCTTAACTTCTATGTCTTATAGTTTCTTTTTTTTTTTTTTTTTTGAGTTGGAGTCTCACTCTGTCACCCAGACTGGAGTGCAATGGCCGCTCCCGGCCACCACCGCCTCGACCTGCTGGGCTCCGGCGATCCTTCCACCTCAGCCTTCCAAGTAGCTGGAACTACAGGCGCGCTTCCACGCCCGGCTGATTTTTTGATTTATTGTAGAGATGAGGTCTCTTATAGTTTCTATTGGATTACAAACATTGTGAATTTTAACATTAGAGTGCTGGATTTTGTTCTTATTGTTCTTTTAAATATTCCTGAACTTTGTTAAGTAACTAATTTAAGTTACTTGAGTTCGATCCTTTCAGGTTTTGCTTTTAAGCTTTGTCAGGAAGCAACAGAGCAACATTTTGTCCAGGTCTAATTTTGCATCACTACTGAGGTGAAATCCCTCTGAGTATTCTTCCTGATGTCTTGTAAATTTTGAGGTTTTCTATTCTGGCTGGAGTCTTGGTCTGCTATAGTATAGGCTTCTATTGCTGGAAACAGAACAAAACATGCTAATAATAATTTTAAAAAGATCTTTTTAGAAAACATTTTAGAGGTACCAAATCAGCCACAACTTGAAGGTCCAAGAGAAGTGGTTATAAGCATTGACTTTAAAATTATAAAAGTTGGATTGATTTTAATTAAAATTAAAAAAATACTGTGTATGTTGTTTTTAAGTTAAAGATTAAATAGTTCTTTGAAGATATAATTTCTCTTGCCTCAGTAGGGTCTGCTGGAGTGTAGTGGGAATGGTCTTGTACTTGGGAAATGAATGTGAGCTGAGATTCCCTAATGACCAGCAGTGTAATCTCTTATCACTCACATTATAGCTCTGCACAGACCTTAGTTTATCTGTTCTAAAATTTTGTAATTTTGATATTAAAATTTAAGTGATCACCACAGTGAAGTTAATTGAGGATACACACACACACACACACATACACACACACACATATATAAACTTTTAGCAAGATTATTTACAAGGGGTAATCCCCAAACTCGGAATTTATTTATAAAACTTGTGTGTCCATTCTTACATATTTAAATTTCAGTCACCTTCAAAGTACTCTCCATTTGATGCAATATACCCATCCAATGCTTTTCTCACTGCTCAAAAGTTTTTGAATTGTCAATATTGATGCCTTTTAGTGCTTCTGCTGTTTTTGTTTCATCTCTTCCACATTGGCAAAACGTTTTCCTTTGAGGACATTTTCATCTGGGAAAACAAACAAAAAAAGTCCCTTGGGGTGAGATTGGGTGAATAGGCAGTGTGGGGCACCCAGGTCATGCCATTTTTTGGTCCCAAATTGCCAAATACTCAGTGCTGTGTGGGCAGGTGTGCTGGTAAATCACCCATCCATGAAATGGGCAAACACATTGAAATAATCTCCAAAAACAATTCACTGAGGCCGAATGCAGCCTCTCACAGCAGTACTAGCTGGTACACTGTTGCCGATGGGTTCCCAGAACACTTATCTAGGGGGAAAACCTGTATTCCAAGGGGCCCACCATCCCCAAAAGATAAATCTGGTTTTTTTGTCCCCCCTTCCCACGCATTTTTCCTGTAGATCACCTAGGCGAATATCTGGATTTGTAATCTCTAGTCTAAAGTATGATTTGATGGGAGTGCACATAGATTTTTTAAATAGATAATTTATAAATAGTAAATAAAACTGTTGTTTTCCAGACATGAGTAAATAGAAATAACAACAAATGATTACCAAAATGTATTGAGGGCTACTTATGTGCCAGGCACTGTTTTTAGTGCTTTATGTGTATTACTTCTTTTACATCTCACAGGAAGATAAGAAACTAGTCTCAAATCATGTACCTAGACGTAGAACTAACATTGGAACTCAGAGTTTGGCTGTTTAGCTCAGGCTTTGCTACGCAGACCCTTCCCCCCCCATTTGAATGTCGCTTGCCTGATATTTACATAGTTTATAGTTTGCAAAATGTGCTAATATTTATGATGAAATATATTTCATCTTCACAACAACTCTATGAAAGTGTCTTACAGATGAGGAAATATGCAAGATGTGTCTTTCTTACAGAGATCTTTCTTACCTTTTCAACACTAAGGACTAGGCCAGTTTTCCCACTTACTATTTTGAACCCTCAGACAATCATGTGACTATATTTGCAGTGAGCATTCATTAGCCATTATTTATGATTATATTTTGAAAAGACTCAGGCAACAAAATTAAATTTTTATTGAATGTAACACAATGTGATGCATAATTTAATAACTATTTTGTAGAAAATGACAAATAGGTAGATAATTGGTATCCTTAAGCAGCATAATCCTTACACAGCTGAAGAGTTAGAAGTGGGACAAAAAATGCACTTCATTTGTAGGTGAGATATACCCTTGCATTATGAATCATAATCCACTTAATCTTTTAATGTAATTATCTTAAGACTTTCAAACCATATCTTTATTTAAGATAGGCAAACTCAGATACAGCTTACCTTTTTACAGTGAAGCAGAGGCTTAGGGCTGGAATAGTTTCTGACTTCTAACTTGAAACCTTAAGGTTTTGAGTTGCTGTGTGTTTTACATAGATCTGTGTCCCCTTTACTTGCTAAAGCTACAGAATGGGTGGTAGCCTGTATGGAAGAGTCTTCATATGCTCTTCCTGCTAGGTGGGAGAGCTAAGGCTTCAGCTCTCTCTGAGTTTTGGTGTGGCATTTGTGAGCAGCTTGATGTATTTGACACAAGTGTGACAGCAAAGAAGCGGGTGAGCAGAGCAGTGTGCTACAGGGCCCAGCTGTGTGGATTTATCTGTACATCAGGCCGAAGAGTCGCAGTTAGCCAGATCTGACAGTCAAATGTGAGCTCTTTCTACCTGTGCTCCAGAGTGCATTTTAATGTTGTGTGTGTTTACCAACCAGTTGGCATTTGACACAAATAAATTGTCAGAGCTGGTTTTTTTCCTCTTCATTCTTTAGTGTGCTTGTCTGCGATCGTTTCCCAAGTAAATACTTCATTGTACACGGACAAAAGCCTGTATTTTCTAAAACAAAGCCAAAAATCAAGTCATCTTCATCTGATACTGGATTTCCCGTAAAGAATTAGTGGGTAATATGTTTGAATTGGTAATAGGTTATGTGTTGAATAGGCAAGATGTTTATAAAGTGCAAAAATCAAAACAATATAAAATAAAATATTTTGTGTAGTCTTGCTCTGCCTCTGTCCCCTTCTGGTCATTTCCCATCTCTGTTCCTGACAGATAACCACTTTAATAGCTTGTCATGTATTCTTTATGTTTCTGTATGCAGATACAAGTAGATGTTTTGTTCCTTGTTTTTTACCTTCCTGGAGAGCCTTTTATTTCACTAGGAGGGAACTTACTTGTTCTTATTATTGTTGTATTGTATTTCATTGTGTGGCATACTGGAGTTTATTTAACTGTCCACTGTGAATAGACATTTGTATTGTTTTTAAGCTTTTTGTTATTGAGATAATAATTTACATGCCATAAAATTCAGACCCCCCTTTTTTTTCCCCCCGAAGTTGGAGTCTCACTCTGTTGCTCAGACTGGAGTGCCGTGGCTGCTCCCGGCCACTGCAGCCTCGACCTGCTGGGCTCCAGCAATGCTTCCGCCTCAGCCTTCCAAGTAGCTGGAACTACAGGCATGCGCTACCACGCCCAGCTAATTTTTTAAAATTTATTTTAGAGATGAGGTCTCGCCAAGTTGCCCAGGCAGGTCTTGAACCCACAGGCTCAGGCAATCCACTCACCTCGGCCTCCCAAAGTGCGGGATTACAGGCTGAGCCACCGAGCCCGGCCAAAATTCACCCTTTTAAAGTGTACAGTTCAGTGGTTTTTAAAGTATGTTTCCAAGCTTTTGTACAAATAATGATGTAATGAGTAGCCTTGTACATATATTCCTCTGAACATGGTTCAAGTATATTGGAAGGATAAATCAGAAGTAGGATTTCTAGGTCACATGGTAAATGCATTTGAGTTTCTAAAGGAATTGACAGTTGCCCTCTATAAATATTGAATTGTTTTGCCCTCTTGACAGCAAAGTATGAAAGGACCTGTTTCTCTAGTCTTTCCCACAGGGGCTTTACTTTTTATAAAGCAACCTTAATCTTTAATTTTGATAAAGCAATCCAGATTTTTAATTTTGATGTTTATGTATTGCCAATTTAATTTAATATTGATTTATGATTGATTTTACCACTGTAAACATGACCAAAACTTCTATGTATGTTTGTTATTTGTAATTGATATTGTCAGTTAATTGGTGTAATTGCAAGTAGTGGTTGTTGATATACAGAACAAGTTTTCATCTGTGTGGTCTTAAGTTGAGTGATTTTCTGGCTCCCGTTCTCTGCTGTCGTTTAGATACAATGATGCTCATAATATGAGATTCCTAGTGGAAGACACTCCTATTTATGCTGCTTGCTCTATAGCAGGAACATTCTTGGCGTTTTATCCTTTCTCTGAAGCCTTCCAAGTTATAATGTTTAACTATAACTCTCTGGTGCTCGGGACCTCAACTGACCTGAGAAGTGATTTTTTTAAAATAAGAATTTAGCTGAAGCATTAATTATAGGTAGAGTTGCATCCTCCATTGGCACTTGTTGACTTGTGGGACAGGCCTATTGCTGTTGAATCTGATTTAGGTGGAGTATATAATTCCTTTTGGGAAACCATGCCTATGTGCTTTTCTTTATACATAAGTTAGCTTTATTGATAGACTCTGATGAAGAGATCTTAAGGTGGTGTTTGTAAGGTGGAGCCATTTTAAGGTTTGAGATCTATATGTATTTGATTATTTAAGGTTTAAACTTTTTTGGCATTTATAGTCTAGTACTTTGTGTCTAAAAAAAGGACTAAAAATTGGCAAAAGATTCACAGAAAAAAATGTAGGCTTTCCTGAGCTTGAATTAAAATTTGAAATACAGATTTTGATTAAATTAGTGATGGAGTGCACAGATATGCAAGTCTACAGATGGAGATATCATTGACTCTTTCTATGCCTCAAATAATGGCTAATACTGAAAACAAACCAATCAGCCAGTTAGTGAATTATCCAAACTAGTTTGTAAATTATCCGTAATGGTTTGTATTATGTTAATATCATAGGTCTTTAGTGAAGGAAATCTGTTAATAGTTTAACTGGTAAGTCAACCCTTTTAATATAGATAAGGAAATACCTATCGTCAAAACAGAGGCTTTAATTAAGTAAGTAGACTAGAGTTTTGCCGAAAGGAGATTTTACTGTTTTGTCTCTGTTAGGTCAACTGGTTACTTTATTTCTATTCCTTTTCTCTTTATTCATTTTAGATAATGGTATAAAAAGTTCAGAAAGAATATGAGTTCCACCCAAAAAAATATTTACTCTGAACTATTCTGATTGTGATGGGTTTGTGAGAGAAGGCTACTTTCCTGGAGTAGGAGAGGATAATACTCAGGGCCACCATGTCTGGTTGAGCAGGTTGTGCACTATAGAAAGACAGTGGTTATTGGAGCAGGTGAGGACTGAAATCTAGTTGGTGTTTCCAAGTCATACTCTATCGAGTGGAACTGCATTGGCCCAGAGCAAGGCACACAGTTTTCTCTTTCTTATAAAGGTGACTTACTGGCTGAAAATAACTCTGATGATGCATTTTATTGCTGTTTCATTTGAAAACTAGTTGTTTCTGGTTTCTTCCCTTACAAATAATTTCTGTAGTATGTACATGTCTAGGTGTCATGTGTCTATGAATGTATATACACATTTATGCCATTTGTATGCCACGCACACACACAAACATATCTGTGCTTGAATATAAGGTTAGGTGTTCCTTGGAAGGAAAATCCCTCAGAAAGAGGGAGGTGTCCTATATGTATTTGATTCCTTATAAGATACTTTATATTATGGGGTCCTCTCTCAGTTAGTTTGAATATAGCACGTTACTGTTTGGGGAAGACATAGTCTCCAGACAATATTAGCTACAAATGTTTAAAAAAATCTGCTTCAGCCGGGCTTGGTCACTCAGCCTGTCATCCCACGCCTTTGAGAGGCTGAGGTGAGTGGAATGCCTGAGCCTGCGGGTTCGAGACCCACCTGGGCAGCGAGACCTCATCTCTACAATAAATCAAAAAATCAGCTGGGCGTGGTAGCGCACGCCTGTAATTCCAGCTACTCGGAAGGCTGAGGCAGAAGGATCGCCGGAGCCCAGGAGGCCGAGGCTGCGGTGGCTGGGAGCGGCCACTGCACTCCAGTCTGGGTGACAGTGAGACTCCAACTCAAAAAAAAAAAAAAGTCTGCTTCATAAAACTGGAAAAGCAAAGCAAAGAAGCTTAACACAGGTTTAGTAATTATTGTTGAGATAAAAGATCAGTTAAAAAAGCAATACTGTAAGTGGATATGATCTCAAATAAATGTTTGCAGGATGAGTAAATGTTCCAAATATTCCGATATTAGGCTTGTGACTTGCTTTGGTATTTTTGGTGATAGTACCATAGAAGGGTTTACAAACTACTGTGTCTCAAGAAGATTATACAGACAGGAAGTTTTGCTCTGGAAAACTGAATTGGATGACTCATCACTCTAGTGATGAAAAAGTCCCTGATGTCAAAGATACATGTGAAGAGTGAATCAAATTGTCTCATGAAATATGAGAGTGAATAAGAGCATCATTTCAAAATTAATGCTTCATGCAATTTGTAATTTAAGATGTGTGTAATTTAATTAATATATTTTATAATTGGCATTTCCCTAATTTCTGTCTCAAAAAGATTTACATTCCAATTGTCTAAAATTTTTTAATATTCTACTATTGGAAAAATAAGATTAACTTATATTTTGGGTCATTTTATATTCAGTTTATAAATATTATTATCTTCAAACAGAAACTGAGGCTTCTTGAAGAGCTTGAAGACACTTGGCTTCCTTATCTGACTCCCAAAGATGATGAATTCTATCAGCAGGTAAGGCATTTTAGTATTTTTATCTATTTTAATGATGCATTCTGATTGAGCTTGTTTTACATGTGAGGAAACCATGGTCTGCAGAGGTTAAATGAGAGGTGAAATGCTCTAATTTGATCACCCAGTGACTCCTCTTCACCTACAGGGCGTGTAAATTTCTTCATCATGTACTTCTGCCGTGAACTTAGTGCTTTAGCATACGTAGTGGACTGTTTTTTTTCCCCAAACATTCCATGCTCTTCCTACTTCCTTGCTTCTGCATGCTGCTTCTACTCCACTCTTTGCTCCTTATCCTGTTGCCAGATGGCTAATCCTTGAAGAGTTCAGTTAAACACCTTCTTTGTGAACATTTTCCCGGCTTATACTATCTACAAGTCAGGTTGACTGCACTCTACTTTGTTCTACTTGGAGATAACTCTGCACCACCTATCACATTATGTGGCAACTATGGGATTCTATGTCTGTCTCTGAGTTAGTCAGCACTCTTTGAATTACAAGTAACAAAAGCCCATATCAAACTCACTGTGGCAAAAAATAAAAGGAATTTATTGACTTACCTTAGAAGTCTAGAAGTACATAACTGAGTCCTATGTCTCAAAAGACATTACCTGAACACTGTTTTTCTTGACTTATCCTTCCTGAGTGGCTTCATGCCCAACAGTAGACTCTCAACTGATAGTGTGGGAGGACTCTGATAGCCCAAGGGGTATGTGGGCTTCAGCATCGGGATCTTGGAAAAGGGTAGTGAGTTCTTGTTTCCTAGTTCCATCAGATTCTCCAGGGAGTGATCTTGTTGGCCTGGTTAGAGTCTTGTGCTTATCCCTGAACCAGTCATTGTGTTCAGGAAAGTCAGGTGCTCCTGTTTGCCTGGTCTAGTTTGTACACCCACTTTTGGAGTGGGGTTGGGTGGGGGTATTCCCACCTAACTGACATGGACTGGGTGAGACAGACATGGATGGTTTCTGCAAAGGAAAAATGGAGTCCTGTTTCCTAAGAAGGAGGGTTAGGCATGCTGGGCAAGCAAAACCAGTATGTTTTTTACCTATTTCTTCCTACTAGAATGTAAGCTCTTGGGGTATAAGAATTGGGCCATGTCATCTTTATATGTCTAGCACCTGTTTATACATAGCAGGCCCTCAGTAACCTAGAAAGCAGAAGAGGAAGGAAGGCATTAGCTCATCTGTGTTCAGGTCTCTTGACTTCCAGTTCATTATCATTTCCAGGACATCGTCTCTCATCTCTGTTCCCACAGATGTTCACTATCTTTTACCCCATCAGTACTCTTGTGAGTATCTCTAGTTTTTCCCTTTGCTTCCCTCAATCCTTGAAGCTGCAGTATTTTCTGACCAAGATGTAAATCTGACCATGTCAGCCCTCTGCTTCAAACGCCACAGTGGCTGTTCATTACCTGGCTACTGTCATTTCTGCCTCATCTCCCCGCTCCTCTACCCTTTTTATCCACACTGGATTTTTGCAGTGCCTCAAACTAGCTATGGAGTTTCACATTTGGGACCTTCTTGCTCTGTCCTCTGCTAACATGCCTCCTTCTCCTTACCTTCTTTCGTTGGTGAATTTCTATGTTACCTGTAATAGCTCACAAGTCATTTCCTGTAGAAAGCTTCCCTGACATCTTTACAGCCCAGAGCATTGTCTGTGCTCCCTCAGTTGTACTTTATCTGTATCTTTATTAGCACTTATCTCACTTGATTTTAATAATTTTTTTGTATGGTTGTTTTCCTCATCTTCTGTATTTTGTTCAGTGCCTAGTACCTAGCAGGTGCTTAATTAGTTTGCTTGGATAAGTGAATGGATGAATTAATGCAATTGTTTATTTAGGAAGCTAATCATATCATAATGAGTTTAGTATGATTTGATAAGATTTGACTTTTGTTTTTACACACATATACACCTCCCCAGGGAGGTGGCATCTGGAAAGATTTATGTCTACAGAAATGTTATATACCATAATGATAGTGTGTTCTCCTTTGAGCCTTACTTATTTTTCAAATCATCTGCAGTGAACATGTATTCTTTTGCAGTCAGGGAAAGAAAATTTTTTTAGAAATACCCATAAAACAGGTAAATGCAGTTAGTTCTGAAAAGCTCACTAATATTTTCATAGATATAAGCCTTCTGGTACAGGTTCTAAAGCAACTGCTGAGCTATTTCAACTTTTGTGTTGTGAAAGTGGTACATGAAG
The DNA here is from genome assembly GCF_000164805.1 of Carlito syrichta. Taxonomy (NCBI): domain Eukaryota; kingdom Metazoa; phylum Chordata; class Mammalia; order Primates; family Tarsiidae; genus Carlito; species Carlito syrichta. Next base: position 267,295 of record NW_007253864.1, on the reverse strand, counting down.
AGAAATGAAAAAGGTTATCAGCCCACTGTGCCCTGAACCAACCATACACTGAGGGATAAGAGGAAACGCAAGTGCAAACAGCACAACTATCAAGGCTTCTCTTTTATTTTTCCAAGACCCACAACAAACCCTGATACCAATATCTAATCACTCTAAGTGCACCTTATAATAAGGCTTAGCGCTTCAATGAAACCTTAGGCAAAGTAAACCTGTACTCTTAAATGATGAAGTGAAAATACTTTTTAATGACATGAATAAATAGAAAGTTCAGACTTGACATTGGGTTCCTTAAACAGGCCCTCACCACAGGAATGCCAATCCAGCTGCCAGTTATAAACACAACACTTTGCAGCTTCCATGTTGGATCTGTTTATTGACCCTTACAGCTAAACGTTTTCTGAATGATCTTACATTTAGTCCTCACAATAACCTAATTCATTCACTCCACAAGTTATGTATTCAGCTGCTACACTTCTTCAGGCTTGAGATGTTTGAGGTAGTATTATCATCCCAGATTTAGAAATCAGAAGAGGAGCTGGGTGTGCCTATAGTCTTAGTTATTTGGGAGAATCGCTGGAGCCAAGAAGTTCAAGTCCAGCCTGGGCAATGAAAAAGAACTCTTCTATTAAAAAAGGGGATGGAGGGGAAAAAAGAGAAAAAGAAAAGAAGTCTACAGAGTTAATTAGTTACTTGTCTGAGTGGCAGTGCTGGAGTTCAGCTCATGTTTGGCTCTGAAA